>NC_064580.1:21632500-21677500 GCF_937001465.1 Orcinus orca
ATTTTTATTAAGATGCAAAGTCACATCGTGCAGAAACGTATTCTCATTGTCCTGACACAAGAGTCTCACTCTTACTACACAGGGTGGCAGAGAGTGGATGCCTAGCTGTTCTTCCTCTCATACTCCTGCTCTCTCCCTGTATTTTTCCCATTTCTTTCTCAGTATATTAATTGTGGTATAAGTCACATTTTAAAAATCTCTTTTGGACCCACTTTTATGAGGAATTCCAAAAATAATGTCCAGCGTTACTTGCCTCATGATGCAGACTTTCTTATGCTCACGTGTGTGAGCACCTAGTAAAGAAGGGAGCATTTGACCAACGATACTGTGAGTCCCTCTAGAAGACAGCACACATCCAGGAAGTGGAGTGGGATGTTTTGTGGTATATGAAAAATCCACGTTCATTTTGGTTTTGCACCTTTGCTAAAAAAAAAAAAAAATGATGCTTGTTAAGTTTGGAATGGATATGCATTCCTTGAAAACAAAATTAATAACAACCACCAAACATAATGTTGTTAAGCCAGAAGTTGAATCTGAGGACAGGACCTTAAACGTGCAGGGAGGGCAGGGTGAAGTATTGGTTAATATATTTGCTCCACCAAAATACACACCCACTCAGCATCACAGGCAACAGAATCCATGGTGTCCAACAATGCTTGAAGGAGGACCATTTCTTTAGGAATACACAGAGCTCAATTAGTAAATAAATCTAATAATTAAAGATGAAGCAGCCTCTCACTAGATCGCCACCCCCATCCCCACCCCTACCCGTGTAATTTACTTATAGACCCACTCTTACTTCCATTGCCTTTTGCTTTTCAAATGTAGCAGTACTTCATGACAGCTATCGTGTGCTGGCGGATCTGAGGGTTTTAGAGCCATGCAATGATGTTCAGTAACTCTGTCTTGTTCAGCTGCAAATATTCGGTGTTCAATAACCCTCAAAATTTCTCATTTCTTACCTGTGGTGATATGGGCTGATAGTTTTTAGGTTGTAGGTTGCAATATGCAGTAGTCTCACAGGTACATTAGTTCAAATAGTTTAAACTCTAAGCACCAGTGGAATTATTGTTTATCTCCTTGCCTCTGCCTTTATATTTAGAACATTTAAAAAGAATAAACTGGGTTTCTTTTTTGTAAAGACTCTTAACAGCATAATTATAAGTGGTACAAAAGGCATGCAAAGAAGCAGTAGATATCCATCCCACCCATTCAGCATCCCAGGCAGTGCAATCCATGCTGCCCAGCGGTGCCTGAAGAAGGATCATTTCTTTAGGAATCCATAGAACTCATCTTAAATCTTGTTAAGACAAAACAAAAGAATTAGTATTTCTTTTTGCTCCACACCATTTGATAGGGAAGTTTAACATAAATGAACACCACGGACACCAGTTGCTTTTTTTAAATGCGGTATTCTAATACCAGGGCCCATTGATGGAGGATTGGTGTGTTTTTATTAGCGAATGGCTGTTTTTTCTTAAGTATGAATATCCACCAAGCTGATTTTCAGTCAGGTATAACATTTTACTGCAACACCATGGTGTGTTCTACAGAAAAACTAAGAAGTAGAATCTTACTGTAAGTAAATGTATTATTGTACAAATCTAAGGGAATAACAGGTCAAATCTAGTCCCCTAAAACGTGCCAGCTACGTGTTCTACACAAACAGCGTTAACATGGTATGAATATTAGTTGTTATAAAGGAGTTCCAGTATGTTGTAGAACTTAGTGTTTGTCTAAGTATAGACCACAAGCCATATATCAACAAATTAAACTTGAACTGTTTCAAAAAAAAGGAGTTCCAATAAGCAAATTGGATCAGGTACACCCTTATATGCCACCTGACTTTTAACCTTCATAGAATAACCAACGTTCCTTGTACTCTCTATATTTATCACAACACCTCTTTATCTTTTATTTTGTTTAATCTTAACCTTATGGCATGGACCCTATTTGGGGAGTCGCAGAACTAGAGCGTGATCTTGAGGAACTAGGAGGGAACCCACACCAAATTCTCAGGTGCCCTGACCACAGGGAACACTGACCTCAGATCTTTCTGCAGGGTCTGAGCTCGGGCCATAGCCTGTCTCTTGCCCATGTCATTCCCCGCATGTGCATATTTTCCTCCTCTGAGAGCTTTTTGTCAGAGGTGGAGGCTGTCGTAGCCACTGCCCTTGCCTGTTCTTTCCTCCTGTTTGGAAAGCTTAGCACTTGCTTTTATCAGTTTTCAGAGCAGCCCCTGCTAGCCTCGCGATGGACTGTGAGGTTTTGTACTCGAACACCTGGTCAGAGTTCTTTTTGGTCATCTAGCGGTTTAGTAACTTCTCGAGGCCAACGTCTCGTAGCTTATAAGACAACGACAGTGGTAGTACCTGGCACATCAGGTCATAAGAAAGACTACATGGGATGATGCATCTCCAGTGCTTAGTGCCTCAAGAGCACTCGCTGTTAACGTTCATTATTCTGTTCTGAGGTAACAGTGGATGACGTGGCTCGGTTGGGTTCCTCCACGTGCTCCGCCCCCGCCCGCTCCCGCCCTGAGATTCAGCCCTAGGCTGGGACCTCGCTGCCCCGTCTTTCCGAGGCGTCCATCTGGAAGCTTCCGTTGTCTCGCCACTCTCCCCCCCGCCCCCCCAAGTCAGAACGATACCACTCCGCGCTGTCCTTGCTCCTGGCCCTCCCTGCACTTTGCCAGCATGGGAGTTTCCTTTTCAGTGTTGGTGAATGTGGCCCCAAAGTCAGCTTTAGGAAGGGACACTGATAAGGGCAGCTTGAGGAAGTGGCTACAAGCAAGGAAAGGACACTAGGTTCTTAAGTCCTCCAAGACCCAGCACCCAGTATTGTACCTAACCTGGTCGTTGTTCAGTAAAGAGTTATTGAACGAGTCATGCTCTTCTGAGAGACTGGAGCTATCAAGTGACTTTCCCAGGTTACAAGTAGCAGCATCAGGACTGTGACCATCCTTGGGGACCCTAGTCCAGAATTCTGCTCATCATCACATACGGTAAGACAGCCGTTGATGAGTAACAAGTTGCACGCCATCCTCACTGCAGTCCCTCTTTCAGTAGGATGCCTCCAGAGCCCTGGCGTGAGCCTCACAAGCTAAGCCAGGCCACAGGGCTGGCAGGGACATGAGTCCAGAAAGCCGATTACAGCTGCCCAGCCAAGGACCAGCGCGGCCACTGAAGGGGCGCCTGGGCTTTCGGCGGCTTCTGATACGGTTCGCCTCCTCTGAAGGGAAAATTGGAGGTTTTTTGAAATGCTCAGGAAATGCCATAGGAGTTGTCAATATCTGAAAACAAGTGGGTAAAAACAGAAAACTGCTTGTGCCGAAACAGTAGAATTCCTTTTTCAGATTGATTTCTCTAACCTTGGGTCTTTAGGAAAAATTCAACTTCAGGTCTAACTCCAGTCATCTAGAGGTGTACTGTCTTGTAGTAGAGTAAGACACTGAACCAGAACAAATTTCATTTAACCTTTCAAAAGTGAGATTCTCACACCGTTGACCTTCTTGACTTCAAGGAGCAAAACTGAGCTCTCCGTTCTCTGCTGCACAGGTAAAACGAGAGAGGGGAGGGGAGCGCCCCAGGCAATGCGTGTCTCAAACTTGGCTTGCTTAGAAAGTATACGTTATGGTTCACATGTGGAAATTGGCCCTTTGCAGACAGTTACAGATACGAATTTCCAGATTGTTCTGTCTAGCTTACTCTCATGTTAAATGGAACAACTATATTTCTGTTCAAGAGGGATTTAGTTCAGCTGCCTTTCCATGGTACCATAGAAAAATTCTCAAAGCCTGGATTCCAAATACTACTAATGAAAATTAGAGCACCAGTATTTTCTAATTGGTGGGTGTTGGTTTGTTTTGGGCTTGGTGTGCGTCAGGTATGGCTTTACCATATGCTCATACCAACACCTACGGTGTGTTGGTCTTAGCTGGGTTTTGAAAAGCAGTGTATAACTTTACTGGTTCAAAACTCATTTGACCCTTGGTACTCCCTCAGAAATATTTTTGGTTTCTACCATGTTCCAGCATATGATAACTCTTCTGTTAGAGTTTTGTGACGTACATTATGCAGCTTGTTTCCAGAAAGATCCCCAGCCTCATTCACGTTGCACAGGTGCTCAGGCTCCTTGGCTGTTGGAGAAGCTCTTCGTGTTGCTGGGAACCTAGGTGATTTGCTAGCTCGGCTCTCAGGAGCCTGTGTAGCCAGCCTTCAGTCTCCATCCACCAGCAAAGAATGCTTAAGAATCATGGCAGGAAAAAACCCAAACTGCCCAGGATTTATGTCTATATGTATACTAAAGATTTAGAAACCATGTGGATGAAGTCACACATAATCCTTTGAGGATAATTTCTTTCAATTGCAGCTTTTCATCTAGTCACGCTCAAGAGCCACTCCTTTCAGGAACTGATCAGCAAAGAAAGACAAAAGGAGAGTAGTCTAGTACCAAGAAAGACCTGATTAGGGCTTCCCTGGTGGCGCAGTGGTTAAGAATCTGCCTGCCAATACAGGGGACACGGGTTCGATCCCTGGTCCGGGAAGATCCCACGTGCCGCAGAGCAACTAAGCCCATGCCCCACAACTACTGAGCCTGTGCTCTAGAGCCCGTGGTGCTCTGAAACAAGAGAAGCCATAACATTGAGAAACCCGCGTACCACAACGAAGAGTAGCCCCCGCTTGCCGCAACTAGAGAAAGCCCGCGCGCGCAGCAACAAAGACTCAGCACAGCCCCACAGTTAATTAATTATTTAATTGAAAAGAAAAGAAAGACCTGATTAAATTTTCACAGCATAATGGCTTCTCATGCTGATGAGTGTATGCAATGTTACATAGCACAGTGGTTCTCAAACCTTTTGTTCTGTGGGACCCTGCACACTCTTAAATTTACTGAGAATGGCAGAGTTTCTGCTTATGTGGGTTATATTTATTTATTTATTTATTTTAACACGTTTATTGGAGTATAATTGCTTTACAATGCTGTGTTAGCTTCTGCTTTATAACAAAGTGAATCAGCTATATATATATATATATATATATATATATATATACATATATCCCCATATCTCTTCCCTCTTGCGTCTCCCTCCCTCCCTATCCCACCCCTCTAGGTGGTCACAAAGCACCAAGCTGATCTCCCTGTGCTATGTGGCTGCTTCCCACTAGCTATCGGTTTTACATTTGGTAGTGTATATATGTCCATGCCACTCTCTCACTTTGTCCCAGCTTACCCTTCCCCCTCCCCGTGTCCTCAAGTCCATTATCTGGTAGGTCTGAGTCTTTATTCCCGTCCTGCCCCTAGGTTATAAATTAAAACTGAGACATCTACAAACTGTTAACCCACTTATAAGCAACAATAAGCCTATTATATGACAAAATTTTTTAATGAAAAATAACTACCTGTCTTACAAAGCAAAATAATTTAGTAAGAATAGTGGTATTGTTTTAAATTTTTGCAAATCTCTTTGCTGTCTGGCTTCAAAAACAGCTGGATTCTCATATCTGCTTCTGCATCCAATCTATTGTGATATGTTGTTGTGTTGTTTTGGTGGAAGTATATGAAGAAAATTTGGCTTCACACAGGTATGAAGCTGGAAAAGATAGGAGTATTTTAATAGCCTTTTCCATTAATAGTGGGTATTCTTTTTTGTCACTCCACCAAACCTTGTAGCATGGTAGTTTCTTAAAGGTTATTTCCAATGTGCAATCTGAAACCATATCAATAAGCCATTTGTACTCCGGTACATTAACATCCAGTATCTTGAATGGTATATAACATTGTATTTCTGTTTTCCAAATATTTGACAATGAGCGTATATTACTTTTATGGGGGATGGTGCTTATTACATTTTGAAATTTATATACAGTACAGTTCACTCTCTGGTGTACAGTTCACTCTCTGGTGTACAGTTCTATGAGTGTTTACAATTGCATGAGAGTCATATTACTGTTACCCCAATCAAGATACAAAACACATCTATCACCCACACCCCCTGTCCACAGTTCCCTTGTGCTACTTCTTTCAGTTGCACTTTAAAAAATATTTATTTATTTATTTTTGGCTGCATTGGGTCTTCACTGCTGTGCACAGGCATTCTCTAGTTACGGGGAGCAGGGGCTACTCTTTGTTGCAGTGCGCGGGATTCTCATTGCGGTGGCTTCTCTCGCCGCGGAGCAAAGGCTCTAGGTGCGTGGGCTCAGTAGTTGTGGCTCGCAGGCTCAGTAGTTGTGGAGCGCAGGCTTAGTTGCTCCACGACATGTGGAATTTTCTCGGACCAGGGCTTGAACCCGTGTCCCCTGCGTTGGCAGGTGGATTCCTAACCACTGGGCCACCAGGGAAGTCCTCAGTTGCACTTTTAAAATAAGTTCATTCAAAAGGCTAACCTCACATCATATGCTGAGTCCTACCACTTTTGCTTATGAAGTGTCATGTTTTCCATCCAAGGCATTATCTTCCACCTGGGACCCACCTCTCACCTCCTTATGGAATATGCTGCCGCCGTTCTCAAAGATGTGCAGAATGAAACATTGTAATATATGTGTTTCTTTGCTTAGCTAGGAGTGGGTAGGTACTTGATCTGTGAATATAAAATTAAATTCTAAGGACAACTCCCCCACAAACAACACTGAAGAAAAATTCTAACATATCCGTTGGAACTTCATCAGCAGAGAAATTTTAGATCTGAGGATTTGAAAAAGAAAATTAGGTCATGTCTTCAACTCAGTTACTTTCGTTCAATGGGTCATGAAGACAGAACCCCAGCAGCATGATCAGTGGGTCCAGCACTCAAGTAATTATATCCCCTACTCCAGCTTCCTAGAAATGAAACCTAGATATTGAGCCACTTAAAAGGAAGACTTAATTTTCCTATATTCAAATGTGCATCCATTTTAACCTACCCATGTCTATAGCATTTTGCTGTTTTACCGATTCTAGCACATGTATAGATTTATGTAACTACCACCACATTCAGGATACAGAATAGTTATATCGCCCCAAAAAACTTCCTCTTGCTATCCCCTTATAATCACACGTTCCTTCCCACCACTAACTCTATCTGTCATGGATGGATCAGTAATGGATCTATTCTCCTCACTCTATTACTGTCTTTCCAAGAATGTCATAGAAATGGAATCACCTAGTACACAGCCTTTGGGACTGTCTTCCTTCATGTAGGTTGTTCCTTTTATTACAGAATATTATTCCAGTGTATGGATGTATCAGTTTCTTTGATCCAGTTACCCAGTGGAAAGTGGCCAGTTTTTAGTAATTATGAATTCAGCTTATATAAACATTCGTGTATAGGATTTTGTGTGAGCATAACTTTTCATTCTTATCGGTTAAATAACCAGGAGTAGAATTGCTGGCTCATATGTTAAGTGTATTTTTACCCTTTTAAAGACATGGCCAAACTATTTTTCAGAGTAACAGCACCATTTTTCATTACCACCAGCAGCATATGAGAGTTCCAGTTTCTCAGCATCCTCATAAGCTCTCGGTATAGTTGGTGTTTTTTATTTTAGGCATTCTAATAGGTGTGGGCAGTATCTCATCATGGTTTTAACTTGCATTTCCCTGATGGTTAGTGTATTTATATTTGCCATCCTTATATCATTTTTGGTGAAGTGTCCAAATTATCCCCCATTTTAAAATTTGCATTATTTTCTTACTGTTGAGTTTTGAGTTCTTATATATTCTAGATACACGTCCTTTGTTGGATATGTGATTTGCAAATATTTCCTCCCATTCTGTAGCTTGTACTTTTATTCTCTTAATGCTGTGTTTCACAGAACAAACTTAAATTTTTTTTTATTTTATAGATCTTGCTTTTGGTCTAATGTCTAAGAATTCAAATTTTATGTCTAGATCTATGATCCATCTTGAGTTAATTTTTGTGTAAGGTATGAGGGTTAGGACAAGGTTCATTTTTTGTGGGGGGAGGGTCTGTGTAAGTCCAATTGTCCTAACACCACTTACTGAAAAGACTGTTCTTACACCTTTGAATTGCTTCTGTACCCTTGTCAAAAACCATTTGAGCATACTTGTGTGGGTCTATTTCTGGACCCTCTGTTCTCTTTCATTGATCTCTGTGTTTAGCCCTTTGCCAACATCACAGTCTGGATTACTGTAGCTTTATAGTAAGTCTTATGTAGTGTGATTCCTCCATTGTGTTTTTTAATAGAATGTTTTAGCTATTCTAGTTCTTTTGCCTTTCCATATAAATTTGAGTCAGCTTGTCTATCAACAAAAAAAGTCTTGCTGGGATTTCTGTTGGAATTATATTAAATGTATGTGTTACTTTGAGGACAGTTTTTTTAAATCTTTTTATTTTTATTATTATTATTATTTGGCTGCTTTGGGTCTTTGTTGCTGTGCACAGGCTTACTCTAGTTGCGGCGAGTGGGGGCTACTCTTTCATTGTGGTGCACGGGCTTCTCTTCGCAGTGGCTTCTCTTGTTGCAGAGCATGGGCTCTAGGCACACGGGCTTCGGTAGTTGTGACGCACGGGCTTAATTGCTCCGCAGCATGTGAGATCTTACCAGACGACCAGGGCTCGAACCCACGTCCCCTGTATTGGCAGGCAGATTCTTAACCAAACGCCACCAGGGAAGTCCCCTTTGAGGACAGTTGACATCTTTACTATGTTGAGTCTTCCAGTCTGTGAACACGGAATGTCTCTTCACTTATTTAGGTCTTCTTATTTTTTCATTAGCATTTTGTAGTTTTCAGCATAAAAGTCCTATATGTGTTTTTTTAGATTTATACCTAAAGGAGTTCATTTGGGGAAAGTTTTTGTTCTTTTTTTTGCTTTTTTGTTTGTTTGTTTTGCGGTACGCGGGCCTCTCACTCTTGTGGCCTCTCCCGCTGCGGAGCACAGGCTCCAGACGTGCAGGCTTATTGGCCACGGCTCATGGGCCCAGCTGCTCCGTGGCATGTGGGATCCTCCAGGTCCGGGGCACGAACCCATGTCCCCCGCATCAGCAGGCGGACTCTCAACCACTGCGCCACCAGGGAAGCCCTGCTTTTTAAATTTTGGTTTCCAATTCTACTCCCTAGTATATAGCATTACAGCTATAGAAATTTTTTTTGACATTTCTATAGTTAAGAGAATTAAAGGTGAATCAGTTGGTTCTCAAAAGAACACTGAGGACCCATGAAACATTAAAAATAACCTGCATAAATACATAGTTAATATGCAGCCTTTAACATTTATTTTACAAATCTGTATTTATTGGACCAAATATTTGGCCACATAATAGTGTTGAGTTTTTAAAAAACACCAGCTTATGTAGTGTAGTGTCACTTATGTAAAATTTTTGTATGTGTGTATGCTTAAAGAAATTTCTAGAAGGATTTTACCATAGGTCAGAAACCATATCTGAGTGGTGAAAAGTTTAGGTGAATTTTATTTTTTCCATATTGCTTTTCTCTCTTTGAATATTTCATAATAGGGATTGTTTTTATCAAAATAGTGAAGCTGCTTAAAAGAGAAAGGAAAAATAAAACAGTGCATTTTAATATGGTCCTTACCAGTAAAGAAGGATAGTATAGACTCAAGTCCTATTTGAGAATTAAGTCCTTGCATCCTAGAAATATTGTTGTTGCCCCAGCCATTTTAAGATTCTAAAATTTCATACTGAAAACCAAAGGAACATTTTGAGACAGATGGAACATTCTAAGAATGCTGCATTAAAAATTTTTTTTCACCACAGCATTTCGTTTTTATCATACGCCTGTCTCTGTATCAAGCAGACAGTGGATCTCAACCTTGGCTGCACATTACAATCACCTGGAGGGGATTTTGTGTGTGTGTGTGTGTGTGTGTGTGTGTGTGTGTGTGTGTGTGTGTGTTTTAAGGTTTATCTGAACCAGGTCTTTCTTTTTTTATTATTATTATTTATTTTATTTTTGGCTGCATTGGGTCTTTGTTGCTGTGCGCGGGCTTTCTCTAGTTGCAGTGAGCGGGGCTACTCTTCGTTGTGGTGCGCAGGCTTCTCTCGTGGCGGAGCATGGGCTCTAGGCGCACGGGCTTCAGTAATTGTGGCTCAGTTGTGGTGCACGGGCTTAGTTGCTCTGCAGATCTTCCTGGGCCAGGGCTTGAACCCGTGTCCCCTACATTGGCAGGCGGATTCTTAACCACTGCGCCACCAGGGAAGCCCACCTGGATGGGTTTTAAAAAGAGTGATGAGTCAGCCCACCCTGGAACATTAGGTTAGAATTTCTGAGGGTAGGCAAGGGCCCTAGTGTTTATAAAAATTCCCTCTGTGATTACTAAACTTTTCAAAAAACACATGTTGATGAATTCTAATGTAATGTATGAGGACCACTAAGTATTTTAAATGTGATTTCTATATATGACCTCTATGGTTATTATTATATATATGATTTCTATATATTCATATAGTTCTGTATATGAAGTTATGAGAATAAAAGGTATATATGCTTTCATACGTGTATCAAGTTAAATATATACTTAAAAAGGAGAAGGGGGAAGAGCCACACAAATTGTTTTATGGAAAGCTCGTTAATTTGCATTTCAGGTGAACGGTAGAAGATTATTAATGGGCTCTTCCAGTGGAGCGCAGTGCCAACAACAGAATGCTTGCAATTGCTTGTGTTATAATCAGTATTCAATATATTATGGTATACATTTATAAACTAATTGTTAAGCTTTTAAACTTGGCATATAGAATTACTTTTAAATGTAATTTTATTTTAAATTGCTTTCACTCTTTCCTCACTTTTCAATAAAATCATACATTTGATAAATCAAATTTTCCTAAAAAAAATGAGAAGGGAATTAAGTTTCTAAAACAAAATGAGTTCTAATGTGACAAAAATTAATTGTATGAAAGTAGAAAGCCCATAGCACCTTTAATACTGTGGGGGTTTTTTGTGGCTCTGTTGGGTCTTTGTTGCTGTGCGCGGGCTTTCTCTAGTTGTGGCGAGCAGGAGCTACTCTTAGTTGTAGTGCACGGGCTTCTCATTGCTGTGGCTTCTCTTGTTGCAGAGCTCTAGGTGCACGGGCTTCAGTAGTTGTGGCTTGCGGGCTCTAGAGCGCAGGCTCAGTAGTTGTGACGCACAGGCTTTAGTTGCTCCGCGGCATGTGGGATCTTCCTGGACCAGGGCTTGAACCTGTGTCCCCTGCATTGGCAGGCAGATTCTTAACCACTTGCCACCAGGGAAGCCCCCACAGCATCTTTAATATTTCCACATTTTTGGTGAGAATTTACCATCCTTGTTAAGTCTTCAGGTGTATCGCTGACACTTGACAAATGGCAGATAATTAGCATTGCTCAACCTTGTCTCTTCTCTGGTGTGGATATGATTGTATAAACCTAGGCTGAGGAATATTTGTGTATAGAAATGTCATCTTCCCTGTATCTCTTCTAGGAGACCTCCTGTATAATGATTTAATGACATCATCTGATCCTGCATATGCCGAGGAATTATGTTCTTTACAACATTTTAAAGTGGTTCTGAGATCTGCAGTTTTGTCACCACCCTCTCAGTCTTGACTGTGACTCACCATAGTCTCTTTCTGAGTAGTTTCACCCTCCCTTCTGTAGGAAGTGCGTAGTTTTGCCTAGGCCTAGCACTGTATGAGCAGGGTCCAAAAATCAACATGGCCAGGGGAGATGTTGGTCAAAGGGTACAAAGTTGCAGTTACATAGGATGAATAAGTCTAGAGATCTAATGTGTACAGTATGACAGCTATAGTTAATAATACCGTATTGAACACTGGAAATTTTCCGAGAGTAGATTTCAGGTGCTCTCATCACAAAAAAAAAAAAAAAAAAAAAGAAGTAGTAGTAACTATGTGAGGAGAAGATAATGTTAAGTAGCTTGACTTTCGTAATAATTTCACTATGTATATCAAGTCATCGTGTTGAGCACCTTAAATATATACAATTCTTATTTAAAAAAATAAAATTACAATAAAATAAATGGGACAGTCCCTAGGCTGCATTTCCCAGTGTTCCTCACAGGAATCAGATAATAGGAATGGGATTCTGCAACCCCCTCAGTATGCAGCAATTCGAATGAAAATAGACTGTCCATCTTTTGAAATGTTTTGGGCTTTTTCTTGCAAACTGGTTTACTTAGCTCCCTGTCTTTAGGGCTGTCAGGACCTTCCTGACAGTTTTTTCATGATCTCACCTACCAAAAGTATTAAATGTCCCTTAAAGAAAGAAACAAGTGATTTGAAAAGGAGAGGATTCCATTATGGTAATATACATTGTATATTACACAGTGCATTGCAATTTTCAAAGCATTTTCACACCCTTTCCTAATGTGTTCCTCACAGTAATCTTGTGAGGTACATAGAGCGATACCCCTCCAGCACATCCTAACCTAGGATGATAGAAGCCCTCAAGTTGCCCATGTTGGATGTCATGGTGTTTGTATTTCTCTTAATGTCACATTGTCTTTTCCTCCATTCCCACAGATTTAATTCGCTTCTTGGTCCTCTTAGCTTTCTTTTTTCGTTTTTTCCTTTTTTGTGGCTGCGTTGGGTCTTTGTTGCTGTGCACGGGCTTTCTCTAGTTGTGGCGAGTGGGGGCTACTCTTTGTTGTGGTGCGCAGGCTTCTCATTGTGGTGGCTTCTCTTGTTGCGGAGCACGGGCTCTGGGCACGCGGGCTCAGTAGTTGTGGCGCACGGGCTTAGTTGCTCGGCTGCGTGTGGGTTCTTCCCGGATCAGGGATCGAACCCGTGTCCCCTGCATTGGCAGGCAGATTCTTAACCACTGTGCCACCAGGGAAGTACCATCTTAGTCTTCTAATTGATCTTCCTGTCTTGGCCTATTCCCTTATCAGTCCACTGTCCACACTGTTCACAGGATTACCTTCCCAAAATAGGGTTAATGATGTTACCTTGCATTTTAAAAACCTTCAGAGGATTCTCATTTCTTACAGATTGAAATTCAAATTCCTTAGCGTGGCACTAGTCCCCGAGCTAGTCTTGCCACCTTCTTCTCCATCCTCAATGCCCACCGTAGGTTATCTGCATGCTGCCCCGGGGGGGCCTGGTATTCCTCAAAGTTCCCACGTGCTTTTCTCCCTCCCTGCCTTCACTCCTGCCATCTTCTCTGCCTGGAATCCCCTGCGCGCACTCACATGGCCCCAACTTGCGAAATTCTCCTTACACCTTCAGCGGCACAGTCTCTGGAAAGCTTTCCTTCCTCAATTCTACAGGCAGAATGTCCTCTCTCCTGTGTGTCCATAACCCCTGAACACAACGTGGGACGGCATCTATCGGCAAGCAGCTCTCTCCTGCACAGACGGCAAGCTCCTGGTGAATGCCAGCTGCACTGTTGAGTGCCTTATTTCGCTTCATGTCCCCGGAGTAGAGCAGAGCTCCAGGGACATGGCAGACACAGGACTTGTTTATTTGAGTGAGGGAGTGATTTTTAGAACCTTCAGAAAGGCTGTGGGTGGTATTTAATGGAATAGCCAATTAATTCCTATTTTTTATTATTAATGACTCCACACTCAGTGGACAGTATTTTCTGGAATGTCAGCTTCAGTCTCTCTCACAATGTAAATTTCAGTCACCTTAGGAATCTTAAGAAGTTCTCTGTGTGTGTGTTACAAAGATGTGGTTTTGATCTTTTCTTTTATCTAATAGCACTCCTACCTGTCCCCCAGACCACGGCCAGGAAACTGGCTTGTTAGTGGCAGGGCTGGTTTTGAAACTCCTGTTGGCGTAAGCTCTCTTAACGCTGGCAGTCATAGCTTTTTCCTGTTAACAGCATAGCTAAATACGCAGACATACAGCTCTGAGAAGCCCTTAGCGCCCTTTGTGTGCTTGGGTGTTTGTCTTTTTGTGTGCTCTTCCCTAGCCCTGGCATACACAAATACGCTCTTGCAGAAGAGTGATGGGGCCCAGTTGGCTTTTGCCTCCTGTTGGAGAGTTGTTCTGTTTATTGGTCATCATATGCTCAGTGGTGCTGGTGACACTTAGGGAAAATCAGGAGAGGTGAGAAAGTGGCTGATAATAGGATGTGAAATCTAGACTTCTGTAGGGGGCCTCAGAAAAGCTCATCATATCCAAGTTTAACAGATAACTTGAATTTGTGATATGGAATTAAATATTTTTGGACAACAGTGATGCAGTATATCAGTTCCATTCTAAAGTTGGTAGTAAAAGCAACTCTGTGGGAATAAGCTAGAGCGAGGGAATGGACACGAGTTCAGATGACTTTTTTTGTCAGACCATCGCCAGCAGTTCATAGAACAGCTGTACTTTTTTTTGCTACTTTTCCTCCCTTTTTTTTCTTAAGCAAGTAGAGTGCAGTGCAATTTGCAACAATTGGAACCTTCCAAAAGACAACCAACCAAACAGATAATAAACCAAAAAGAAGAGAATCACCCAAGGCACACACTGGGTAGCAGCTCTGTCTGAGCAGCGTCAGACTCCTAGGGCAGCAGTACCCCCCACCACCCATTCAAAATCCTCTGGACACCCCCTCGTTGTTTCCATTGAAGCCAAGAGTCAGGCAAATAGCTTTTGTGTTTGGCTTTAAAATCAATGTTGTTTTATCATATTAAACTGCCAAGACCATGTCTTCTTGACACGAGACCCTGAAATGCCTATTACAATGCCATGGACTCAGCAGACAGTTTTATGTGAAATCACACACACTAGAAGCATCTAAATTCCCCTTTCTCTGTTTATAAACATGTGGATTGTAAGAACAACTCAGTTTTCTAAACTAATGCTTTACCTGGTTCTTTGGTGATCTTTTAGGTGATTTCAGGCCATCACCACAGAAGTTAATGTCTGATATCCATCAAGACATCTGTTTTATACAAAGAAAAGATGGAATGTTAGGGGGAAACAAACTAGGTTTTGGTAATGGTAAAAAAAAAAAAAAAGAATCAGATATATGTTTCGGAAGTTTGGGGAACCGTTTTCTTTGTTAAATTTGTAAGTAAAGCCCTTAGGATGTCTCTCTGTTGCCAATCCAGAAAATGTGCTTCAAGCCAAATTTTGAGCTGCATAAACGTTAATATAATGTTTGTGAAAGCAGGTTATAAGCTTTGTCAGCTGTGGAGCTAAATGTCCGTTTTAAAGATTATACAAAATGTATAGTTGCGTCTTCATGTATACTTTTATAAAATTAGGTTTATGATCTAAGAGTTTTTTTAAAATCTCATAATGCTGGTTATATATACACACACATTTTTTTTAGAAATCAGGAATCACTCCTTTTCTTCTAAAGTAGACAATCAAAATAAGCAGTTTGAAGAGATGGATTTAAGACAGCAAAATTGTATCTTCAGCTGTGTAAAAGAAGTACGGTACCTTAGACCAGAAAACGTGTATTAGCGATGGTTTGATTAGTGACTGCAAAGGCAAAATAAATACCGTAGTGTAAAATACAGTTCCACATGACGGCGTGTTTGGCTAGCACCGAACATCAGAATTTAGGGAGCAGTTAGCACTAAGATATGTTCTCTTTCTTTGCATGAAAATACATTAATAATGAAATCTTAGAGTTCCTTTGTTTCTCATTGATTGCTAGTTAGCAAGAGGTTTGATCAGGTTTTGTTGTTGACGTTTGTTTTCTACGGGGAGGGAGGAGTGTTTGTCATAAACCCATCTCCGCAAAAGTTGTCTTGTTTCTCCTCTTCAAAACTTCCACTGCCTGTACAATCTTTGCAGAATAAAGGTGCATTATTATTTATTTTGGATGTGGAAGGTTGATCATCACTTTTTAATGTAAAATTACAGTGTAATGAGCTAAATGATAATAAACTTACTTGCACAGGGGTATTTTCTTCGTTCTGTTAATCTTTAAAAAGTCTCTACGTTCACAAAAGAAGATAACTGTTAAAGACCCTAGATTGCAAAAGCAGTGCCACTTCTTCTGAGAGCTTTGGGGCAATCCTCTGATGTGTAATTGCTTTTACATCAGTCACAAGAGAGAGACAAGAATGTGCTTTCCTTGAACTTAACAGTTTGGGCAATTTTCTATAATCCAGTAAATACAAATTGTAGCTTGATTATTCATCTACGTCTGTCAAGCAAATTTTAATGGATGAATGAATGAGTCAAATCTATGCATGGAAATATACAAATGTGCAAAATATGGGTCTAATTACCAGGCTGCTGAATTTACACAAGGTCAGGTAAACAAGGCACCAGTGTAATGATTATTAATTGTTAATAATGCCTTTGGGAAAACATTCACATTTTCCTTCTGAATACCTAACAGTTTGTCTTTCTAGTGACTTTAAACTCTGAAAATTTTAGCTGGGCTAAAAACACAAAAACATTTTTGCCCTATTTGTATCCTTTCCCTATAATTGCCTTCTAATTCTTTTAGAAAAACGAGTAAAATATAATACGTTTTTCAGGACCCTGTTGAAAATCACAGTTTAATATGATGGTGAGAGAATTAAGGGGGGTGGGGGGTAACACTCTCACAGCAGAATGAAATAGCTGCTGTCTTTTGTCTTCATTGAAGGGATGAGCATGCCCCGCCATCCTCCACCCTCTTTTCAAACGTAATCGACATTCTAAAACACAAAACCAAGGTGGTAATAAAGGGAAGGAAATCAAAGCAGGCTTTTTTTCCCCTCTATTTACCATAGTAAGTCAACATTTGACTCTGTCTTGATATTCTATAAAATGAATGTTGGAAAAAGAATAATAGCAATGAGTAGTTTCCCATCGAATGCCCAAGGGCCGAAATAATTGAGGGAGTACTTGCCGAGGTTTTTCTTAGTTCAGTAACTCTTGATCACTGTGCAGTTTTGTAGCAGTGATATCATTAAGGGCTCTCCATGTCTGGAAGGACACCCCCCCTCTCCCAGCTTTAATCCAAAAGTCATAAATTGTAGAAGTAACATGTCATCTGCAGATCACCCAGACGAAAACACTGCATCTTGAGAAGTCTTATCTTTTTGTCACTGTGCTTTGAAAATCTTTTGAAGATTTTGCATTAATGGTACTGCTGCAGTCTCTTGCTGGGCTGTCTTCTTATCCTCACAAGCTCTACATTCACAAGTTTTTTCCCATGGCTAATCTAAACGTTCTTCCCTCTGTTCTAGGCCTTACTGCCTGCTTCACACCCATGTTGAACATCAGATGAATACAGCCACCTTCCTTTGTGCTTTTTTTTTTTAAATTTAGTACTTGTAAATATCACTCATATCTCTGTTAAATTTCTTTAAACTCTGTAATTGATGACTCAGTCTCATTTCTTCAACATTTTCAGCTGTCATTTTTTGTTTTTCGGGACCTCTATTGTTTAATCATGGGTGCCCTTTGGGGGTTAGATTATTCTGTCTGTAAGCCAAAGGAATTTGGACTGTTTTTTGACCTTAGCTCTGTAGGTAGCATCCTATCCTCTTTTATAATCTACTCTAGAATATAACAGGCACAATTTACACACACTCATGGGTACTGGAGTGGCTTAATTAAATCTCTGTAGAATCATACCCAAACTCTGTATTCTGGCATTTAAGACATTATATAATCCAACCTTCCCTCTCCACATACCCTCTCATCCGATGACACCATCAAATCCCCATTCCTCCGGACGGGGCTTCTTGTTTTCTCACAACTGCCTGGATTGTTCTTGCCCACATGCCATCTCTATCTGTTTAAATTCTTCTCAACCTTCATGACCCAAACCCATCTCAGTTCCAGGAAGCATACCTTCACATTACAACTGTGGAAGGTTTTTTCTCCTCTGTGTTCCTAGAGAACTTTAAATGTATAACTTCTCTCCTGCAGTTTCTTTCAGTCTATTGTAGTTACATTGTTTCATTTGGCAAATAATTTTGTTTCCTATAAGTTTTTAGATTTCTAGATAGTGGGAGAAATAAGACTAGTGTTTTTTTGTTGTTGTTGTTGTTGTTTTTGGCCACAGCACGGCTTGCAGGATCTTAGTTTCCTGACCAGGGATCGAACCCAGGCCCTCGGCAGTGAAAGCGCTGAGTTCTAACCACTGGACCACTAGGGAATCCCCAAGACTAGTAGTTTTTGAGCTCTCTAACACTTTGCTAAGCATCTTTTACATACGTGGTATCATTTAATTCTGGTAGCAACCCTGTGAAGGTAGGTGATATTTTTTTCTACTTTTACAGATAAGGAAGCTGAATATTGTAGTCAGACACTCAGCCAGTGTTAGAAGGATAATACATTGTAGAGCTGGGATTTTAACTTGGGCCGCTGATTCAAAGTTCATATATTCTTTTCAGAAAGCCTTCTTCACATAAGAGTGTGACAGTTTGCATCCTGCTCTATCAAGTTACTAGAAAATTCAAAGAACAAAATAGGTGTTCAGTAAATGATTGAATTTATCACTATGGAAGTCCTATTGCTTCAACTGCTAATGGTCATGTGAATTGCCAATAAAATAGCCAAAGCCTTAGTAAGGGCCCTCTGTACCCTGAGAGATGGCTGACACATGAAAGGTTTGGCAGTTGTACTCCCACATAAGACTGTTTACTTGAGACATTCTTTTTTTGTTGTTTGTTTGTCTGCTTTTAAGCTTTCCTCTTGTTGATCCCTACATTCATTGGTATTGTTAAATGTCACGCTTCTCATTTACTATTTGCATTTCATTTTAAGAAAGTAAATCTCATTGTAGTGGCATGAATAATTTATGCTTCTGTCAAGGAACTATTAAAACACTAGACGTTGAAAAATATGCACATTCTAAAGTTTGTGTAAAAACTAAGAACTGCTTTTGCCTCACCCTGAGTGTTTACTCCAGCAGTAAACCTGGGCGCTTACTAAAAAAGCCATGATGGTCTTACTGACTTTAATTTAGGACTCCGTGCCAAGTTGTAATTATGGTTATAGGTAAGGAAAATTTGGCATTTTATCTTTCATAGAAGATAGGCCTTTGTAACTTTGGGGGAGCTGTTTATATTTGTATTTAAAGCAGGGAATTTTTTTTTCTGAGGTATATTTATTCTTGAAGAATTTGTAGTTATAAGGATTAGGAAAGAAGATTGCCCAACCTAAGAATAAAAAATTTGATTTGATGGACACAGGCAAGATGACTGAGCTTTGGGGTGACAAAAATTTGATGTTTCAGGTATCTGAGGTTTCTTCTTATCAACTTCTGTGCATATTGATAAGTTCAGCCTATTTTGGAAACAGTTACTAATGCCATAATGCATTTTCCCATATCTTCCATCTGAAGTTTTTACTATTATTGATTGAGGATTCAATTGAGAAATGTGTTTAGAACCCTGCATTCTGTGGTAATCATAGAAGTCAGTGGGAAGACAAGAAAATTGTATTGAAAGAAATTGTGTGCGTGTGTGTTTTGTGTTTCAGCATAGATTATCTCTGCCAAAATAATAGCTGTCATTTTCTTCTTGTTATATTAGTGGCCTGTAGCTTACCACTATCCCTTTTGCCTTAGTTTTGCTTCTGACCACTGGCTATTACCCTCAGCAGGAAGACCTTTTTAATTGAATGTCCGAATTTGCATGATTCTTGTCCTAATACCATCATAATTTTGATCCATTTCAAATTAGAGAGCCCTAAGTTGCGACCTCTCACCTCAACACGAGAGCCCTTTAACATTCAGGGACTTTGAAACTTCACTTCTGTTTAGAATTTCATATCATGCCCATCATGGGGGGAAGAGATGGAAAATGTATACGCTGAGCCTATAGGACTTCCTGCAGTGCTTATTAATCCTTTATGGATCATTTGAAATGTTTCTAGTTTATTTAAGCTTTGCTGCTTGTATCAGATTGTTCCTACGAAAAAAAAGTGATCATGCTTTGAATTTTTAAAAATGATCTCACTTTCAAGCAGAAGCACTTTTATGCTCCATTAAAGTTGAATTTGCCAAACTCTTACATCGCATTAACACAAGCTTTACTGGATAGATAAACGTGTTGTTCAAAGACTGACTTGAACTTTACCAAACTGCATATTAAGATTTTTATCTTTATACTTTTTATTTCTTAAATTATTTTAAAACAGACTAGTAAAATAGACTAAGTTTGCCCAAAAGTACTGCTTTAATGACAAAATAATTTTTCCATTTGATTTAAAATATTAATATAGATTATGAGCTAATTTGAATATGAAGCTAAAATAAACAAAATATTTTGAGCTCTTAAGTAAAATTTTTTTATATTTGTTTCATATATCGTTAATATCTCAATAAACTGTTTTGATTTTGTTTCTTGAAATTTGTGTATTTAATCATTTTGACATTTCTGATTTTTACTCAAGTCTGTCATGTATCCAGTATTTTTTTTTTTTTTTTGGAAATTTTAGTAGGTTTGCCAACAAAATGACTCATTATTTTCCCCCTTTCCAATTAATGGGTTTTTAAAAATATGCACAGGACATCCTCCAGTTTTCTGTGAATTACAGTGTTACACTCTTTGTTTTTATTTATTTCATGAAGTTTTTAGCTTGGAAATAATCTTCGAATGAGTATACTTTTGACCTAGAGTTACTTAGAAAATTCTAGTCTCATTTGTACCATGGCTTCCTGGCTCCCAAACACCGTTATAAGAACTTGGTCTTTCCTTTATGTCTCCTTGGCCTTGAGGTTTTAATTTAATGTGTTTGTTCTTCAGAAAGAATGTAAGCTAGTTTTCAACTTGAAATGACTTTCTGTATTTTTTTAAATACGTGAAACGTTTACAAAGTATGAGGTTCTATTTTATCCAAAAATTATTCATGCATGCTTTTCTTAAAGAACTAATTTACATTAACATGTATAGTGACCTTGAAAAAATATATTTTAATGGTAATGAAAATAAAATTTAATATCGACCTAAATCTTTTTTAGGTCTCATAGATTCCACATTTTTAGCTGTTGAGTCACTGGGGTTCTTAAAAAGAAGGAAAATGCATTTTCAGGAAATTTCTTTTTTAAGGTAAACAACAAATTGTACACACAGAGGGAAAGGAGAACCTTTTATATGCCTCGTGGAGGGAAATTTCCAAACTCTTAGATGAAATATTTAGTAAGTTATAATGTACAGCTCACTGTTTCTGAGAGACTGATGGTAACTTTTTTGTAATAACTGTATTAACTTTGACTTCTAATGCAAAAATCTACACTCAATTCATTTTCACTAATTCACTTTATTCTTGTCTCCTAGTGTTCCCATGACCTTTCAGAAATGTGCAGTTCATATTTTGTGCTCTACAAAAGCTGCCCCTTAGGTTGTATTGAATAACACAAAGTTGAATTATGAACATAATGGCAGTTCTCTGTGGCATTTCCAGTTCAAGCTTACTTTCAGTCTGTTAAATTCATAAGTGAAGTGTTTTTTTAATGTCGTCCATGTTAGGGAAAAGGTTAAATAATGCTGGGCTTCTCTTCGTGGGCAAACAGGGAGAGTCATTTTGGTTGTTTAGTGGAAGGTTGTGTTCTCATATTTTCATTCCTCGGTCAGCATAGATGATGTTCCGGATTGTTTTGGAGCTTTCAGATAGGGCTTACATACTTCTCAAATATTTCATAAACTGCTCATGGTACAGTGGAACTGAAAATCTTCCAGGGATTAACAGCTTGAGACATGGCATTACTTCCCACAGTTGTACACTTTGAGAAACCTTGAGAGGAAGGGAGAGTCACAATGACGTGGAATTCTCTGAGAACTCTGATTTCCAGCAGAAAAGCCTGGTGGCACCCAGTGGATGATGGGAATTTTTTTTTATTGGAGTATAGTTGATTAGCAATATTGTGTTAGTTTCAGATGTACAGCAGAGTGATTCAATGATACATATACCTGTATCTATTCTTTTCCCATTTAGGTTATTGGGATTTTTTTTTTTTTTTTTTTTTTTTTTGGCTGTATTTATTTATTTATTTATTTATTTATTTTTCGGTACGCAGGCCTCTCACTGTTGTGGCCTCTCCTGTTGCGGAGCACAGGCTCTGAACGCGCAAGCTCAGCGGCCATGGCTCACGGGCCCAGCCGCTCCGCGGCATGTGGGATCTTCCCGGACCCGGGCACGAACCCATGTCCCCTGCATCGGCAGGCAGACTCTCAACCACTGTGCCACCAGGGAAGCCCTGGGATTTTTTTTTTAACTTGAAGCATTTCAAAAAATGTAATTTCACTTGATATTTATCTTTCGTCAACTGAGAAAACTTACCTTTTGGTTATCTATTCGGATTTAATTAATGTAATCATCAGTGAGTTGTCTGTTGTGAAAAGGACATAGAGAAGATGCACTGTTTTCCATTTTCCAAGTAAAATGGATCCCTGAGAATTCATCACAAGGCAATGGTTTTGCAGCATTCTGATGCAATATTTTAAATATGCCTTCAAGAAGAAAAGCCCACAACGCTGTGCTGTATATTGTCAGGAAAGAAGACCGAAATGCATGTACATGGGAATTACACTTGTTCACAAGTCTGCAGTTCTCAGGCAGTTTTAAGACTTTGGTCCCACATGATGTATCATCCCATGGAAGAGGGTGGGTAGGTGTTACTGCGGTATCCAAGTGGGGCACACCCAAAGGCTCCCCAGGTGAAAGGGGCCTGCAGTGAGATGAGGGGAGAGCTTTGAGTTGGCTCCTGCTCTTTTGCCACAGGGCTTCTTTATCGGCCTCCTGCAAAGGAAGGGCTTTTGGATTCTCACCAGCAACCTAGCCTGAGGGAAGCTAGAGTGTTCAGCCAGTCCAAATTGCCCTTGATATCATAAAGTTTAATTGCATTAGTTTAAAATTGAAAGAACATTTCTTCAGCTCCTGCAGTGTGTGACACATTACTTCAGGCCCCGGGGGTTCAAAGCTGAATGATAGGATCCTCTCCCTTGGGGGTTGAGGGACTGGCCTGCGGATGCCCTTGTGTCTCCCTTTCTTCTTCCTCTTCCCTTCTTTCCTCCATCCTCAAAATACCCTTAATCTTTTATGTTGGCATGTCTGGGCCTCCAGCACTTAGAGCCATGCTCGCTGTCTTGCTTTCCAGGTCTCCCAGATCAAAATATCCATTCCCCCAGAGATACAATTGAAATGATGTTTTACATACAGGTCCAGCATGTTGTTTGCCCTTAAGAAGTGTTCGTTTTAATTATTTGATATTAAATTCAATTCATACAAATGTGTAAAAAATTCAGCTCTCTTGGGGCTGGGGGAGATGGGGATGTTTTCTCTTTAAAAGTCATTTCAAATACTATTTTGGTCATGATGTTCCTGGTGAGGGCAGCCAGGATGGAAGCTGGGCTGGATGAAGGACAGATCCTTTCTGCTTAGGGAATCAGTTTGCCAGACACGTGAACAGCTGTATCTCCACTCCAGGTACCTGTACCCACATCCTTCTGAGATCATTGATGCTCCAGTGATGCAGTAAATGTAGCAGTAGAGTGGAGAGTCTTCCTCCTTTCATGTTGGCATGGAAAATGCCTCAGGTATTTGACTACCTTGATGCTGGAGGCTTTTGTGTGATCGGTAACAGTGTGTCTGGTTTGTGGCCAGTTAGTGAAGTATCTCAGACCTTCTTTCCTCCACAAAATTTATAAAAACCCATTCTGTTGCAAAGGGCTTTCCTTCCTCAATGATACTTTGGAGTCCCACTTGTGGAAATGTCAATATCTCTGCTGGCTTCTAATATACAAGGCCTTCTGAGCATGTTCCCAGGGAAGGAGAGTTGATTAGGTAGACTTCTCTGGTTTTAGTTAATTAATGGCCTACTCCAGCTCCATTTCCTGCTTTCCTGGAGGAACACTCAGTGACTGTACTTATGCAGCAAAGTCAAATTCGTTAGTTTTATTATATGAAACGTCAGATGAAGAGCTGAAGAGAATCTTTTCCCAGTAGCATCTCCTAAGCTCCAGAATGGAATCACAAGGAGGGCAGTGGAGTAGTGCATGGACAGGCCTGCCTAAGATCATCTCAGCATCCGTGTGAGGCACGTCAGGCTTGCTGCAGATGGGTGAGACATGAAAATAGATTCAGGGGCTAGTTAGAAGATTCAGAGACCAAGGTCAGGAGAGCTGGGGAGCTGAATCTAAAGTTTTCTTTGAACCTGTTTCTGTAACACACGAAAACAGCTGCTAAGGTGGACAGTATTTTCTTCAGAGGTTTTGTCTTTATGCTTCTTGCAGTTTAGAAATTGTAGGCCCTGGGAATATATATATTCAAATCCTTAGTAATCTAAGTATTCAGAAGGGCATAGAGTATTTTGGGCTTTGAGAGGGCAAATGTCAGGATTAGCAGCTGATTTTTTTAAGGATAGTTTTTTTTTCCCTTTCTTCCATCATGCTAGCACTCTATCTCAGCCTGGCTTCTGGGTTTTACAACTTGATAGAGTATGCCATTTAGCCTCATGATTTATACATATTAAGCCTTATTTTTATAAATACATGCCCACTTATCACAGCCACACCACTGAGGACTTCGTAAAACACAGATTGCTAGATGCCACCCCAAGAGTGTCTGATTCCGGGTCTAGGGTGGGGCCTGAAAATTTGCTTCTCTGACATGTTCCCAAGTGATGCTGATGCTGCTGGTTCAGGGACTACTTTGAGAACCACTACTCTAGATATTCACTGAGGTTTACTACTCAGCCAGGAGCAGTTGCAAGAAAACAATAACAGCATGAAATCCCAATGTAATAATGGTGGAGTAATGAGATTTAGTTAAGAGAAAATACTTTCTGTGATAGGAATTTGTGTGCATTGTCCTAACCTCACTTATGGATAAATCATGAAGACTTATGAGGAACCTCATGTTTGTTTTTTAAAATTATGTCACAGAATTAGAGGAGTCTCTTGCTAGAACAGACCTTAACACCATCTAGCTAGAGGCAGAGGCAGGAGAAGTGATTGGTTAAGAAGACTGTGTTAGGGAAGGGAGCTTTTAAGAGAACTAATTCCCCGAATATAAAAGGAACCATTTTAGTATTTAGTCAACATTTAAAATGTTTAAATTAAATTCGGCGCCAAAGTTTATTTTAGGCCTTCTGAGCCAAAGGTCTATAGTGATTTTAATATAATTTTTTCCAGTTGCAGAGATCCTTTGATGGCTTAGTTTTTGGGTCCACAGCCCTAGGTTCTTGGGAAATCTGATACCAGAGGCAGCCCAAAGAAAATTTTGCCAAATACCAAGTCTTCAAAGAATTAGCTACTGTAATTAGACAAGGAAAAGAAATAGTATATAAAAATTGGAAGGGGAAGAGGTAAATTATCATTATTTACAGATCCATGCAAACCCTGAAAACCTAATGAAATCAGCCAAAAATCTAACAGACAAAAAGAATTTAGGAGGAGTTCCCTGGTGGGGATTCCGGGCTTGCACTGCTGAGGCCCAGGTTCAATTCCTGGTCAGGGAACTGAGAATCCCCCAAGCTGCGTGGCACGGCCAAAAAAAAAAAATCAATAAAGTCACTAGTTAAAAATTAATATTAAAAAATCATAGCTTTGATCTACACCAACAACAATCAGAGAATATAATGGAAGAACTAAATACCATTTACAGTAATGACCAAGAAGATTAAATACCTAGTAATAAAGTTAACAAGAAATGTGAGATATATATAGATATAAAGTAAACTTTAAAATGCTACTGAAGGTCTTAAAAGAAGACTTGAGTAAATGGAAAAGTGTATCCTATTCTTGGCTAAAACTTTTCAACAGTTTAGGATCATTCTCTTTTAAGTTTATCCATAAATTTAAAGCTTCCTCCATGAAAAAACAATTGCAGGAAAATTCCTACAAAGAAGATGACCTGCCAGTTATTAAAAATTTTAGGAGTTTAGGGTAATTAAAGTCTTTTGGTGCTCTCCTGATTTTGATGGAGCCAATAGAGAAAGTCCAGAGATATATCTAAAAGTTGCACTTAGTATTACATAAAGAGGTGGTTCATATCAGTAGGGAATAGTCAACCTTGAAAAAAAAAATACAGTTGTATTTCTTCCTTGCTCCCTACACTAAAACAAATTCCAGATGCCTCAAAAACTTAGACTTAGAAAATGAAACTATAAAAGTAATGGATATTTTTAATTATCTTGGAGTTGGGAAGACTTTTTGAAACAACACAAAAATCAGACTCCAAAGAGGAAAACTATCAATAAATTTGACTACAAATTAAAAAATAAAAATTTCTGCAGGGCAGAAGTTACATATACAGACACACCCCATAAAGTCAAAAGAGAAATGATGAACAAGGGAAAATAATAGCTGCCTGCGTAGCAAATAAAGGGCAAATTTCCTTCACATATAAAGCAGTCTTGCAAATCAAGGAGAAAAAGACCAATAACCTAGTAGAAAAATCAATTGGTAAAGGACAGGAACAAGCAGTTCATAGAGGAAGAAATGCAAATGGCTTATAAACATAGGTAGAGATGTTCAAGCTCACTCTTAAGTTCAGAAGTCCAAACGAATACCATTTTTCACCTATCTGAATGACAGAGATCCAAAAGTTAGATAATAGGTAGCCCTATCAGTAGGCAAGGGTGCGGGGAAAGGAGTACTCGAATGCACTGCTGGGCAGTGTGGAAACTGGTACGCCTTATTTGGACCACAGCTTGGTGACATCTTTCAAAATTTTAAATGAATATACCTTTTGACTCAGCAATTCCAATTTGGGTATCTCTCCTTACAGATATGCAGGACTTGCAGATGTTGTCAAAGGTACTGTACAAGAATATTCCTTGCAACATTACTGGTAATAGTAAGAGACCAAAAACAACCTAATTGTTGGTCAAAAGAGGACTGATTTATTGAATCATTATAATCATACAAGAGAATTCTGTGCCGCCATTAATAAGAACGTTGATGGTCTATCTATGCTTAGAGGGTATAATTTCCTCTACTTTTAAGTGGAGAAAAGCAAGATTTAGCACAGTGTATATGATACATTTCTTGTATTTTTAAAAACAAAGGGAGAGATAGTTGTAGTGTAATAGATTTTACTTAACCCATTATATTCAAATTATTTCAATCTAATGAATATTTAAAATATCAGTTGGATACTTTATATTGCCTATTTTGGGCTAAGTCTTTGAAATTCGCTGTATATTTTACACTTACAGCACAGTGCAATTTGGACTAGCCATGTTTCAAGTACTCAGGAACCACGTATGGCTCTTGGCTCATGCACTAAGCAGAGTCGGTACAGAGAGCAAAGAGCACTGGACTAGAAGTTCAGAGACCCAGGTGGCCCTGCAGCTTATTGCTGTGACAGTGTACACGGAGTCTACTTTTTCCTGGGCCTCATTTTCTTCAGATAGAATGCGAAGGATTAGACTAGAGCTCTAAAGTTCCTTCCAACTTTAAAATTTAGGGTTCAAATATATTTCATATTATTTGTTAAAGTCAAAAATGGAATTGCACTTGCTTTCAGAGACACAGTTTTCACCAGCACTCCTAAAATTCTGTGTTCCTAAGTGAAGCACACTTCATATCGTAGGGACTGTATTGTCAGTGCTACAGTAAGGGTTTGTTTATTGGTTTGTTTAAGGGAAGAATGTTACTAAGCTACATACATGTTATAAACCAGGTAGGAATTGGTCAGTTCTTCTAATAGAATTACGTCCAGTATGAGGCTTTGCTAAGAATTCTAATGGCACATGGAGAACTTCGAAAGAGTAAAATAGAGACTCACATCAATAGTATCTAAAGAAAGAGTAAATGTTGAAGGAGAAAGAGTTGAGAGGGCAGAGTTTTTTAGTACAGTTCTGTTTATAAACTTCATTCTTCCGAAGATAATAACCAGTAGTTCCCTTAGAACAGTAGAGAATGAGAATCACACAGACAGTGAATCTCAACCAGAGCCACACATTGGAATCACTTGGGGAGATTTTTAAAATCCTGATGCCCATTCTATACCCCAGACTGGTGGTTCCCAAAGCGTGGTCCTGGGACCAGCAGCAGCAGTAGTATCTCCTGGGAGCTTGTTAGAGATGCACATTCTCAGGCACCCCCCCAAGACCGACTGAGTCAGAAACTCTGGGGTGGCGCCCAGCAATCTGTTTTGTAATGTTCCCCTAGTGATTCCACTGTGCAGCCAGAGTTGAGAATTCTAGAGCAAGCAGGATTCAGGGCAGGGATAGCAGGCGGGTTTCATTTTGAGTACCAGTTTTCATCCTATATCGCCTGTGGGGATGGAGCTGGAGATGGAATGCAGTCCACCTGCTTGGTATTTGCCATTCTTGATTTGGGTAATTTATTGGCGTTATAGAGGGTTGGATGTTGCAGTTCACAAATAGAAGTCAAGAAGCATCCTATCCAGTTGAGAAAAAAGAAGAAAAAAAAGAGGAGAAAAGGGAAAAAAAACCCCACGGGAACCACAAAAGCCATAGAAGCTACAAAAGGTTGGGACAGGAGGGAACAAGTATACTAAGTAAAATATTATAAGTGAAGAAATTCCAGATAGATTCTAAAATATTTCATTTATAAATAGGGTTTCTTAAAGAAGTTCAAGTGTCATGACGATTTTAGGCCCACTTTATGATCTGTCGTCAAGTCTGTTTGATCAAAAAATACAGCTTGTTGAACCCTTTATCATTTGGCATTGAAGAATCCATTTCCTCTTAACATTTGGGCTTTAGGTAGGAATGCACTTAATATAGGTATGGTAAATTCAGAATGAACTAAGCCAGAAAATAAAATATATTTTCCAAGTATAAAGAGGTTGTCACTGACTGAGAAGGAGTTAACGTGTCACATTCTTTCGATTTTTACTTATCAGGAGAAATCACAGTATCTGTAATTTCAGAGGCATATTCTGAAGAATGTTATATTGTGATCTCTCTAAGCTGAATCTTAGAAATCTATCTGGGAGTTTTCAGACCTGACAAAATAAGAATGGACCCATTACAGTATCACGTTCATTTGATTTTTCAAAAGTTAGGAGGACTGTATATGCAGATCATTTGAGAGACTGCTTTTGCTCTGCCTTGTAATAAGCAGATGGAGGAAAGCAGGCTGGGCTGTGTTGAGAGTGCATCTGGTGCTTCTTGTTTTTCGCGATCTCGGCTGTATAACTTCTGTAAACCCTTTCTGTGTATTTTTCTTTTCTCGTTCCCAAACATTACATTTTACATGGGAAAGTCAATTTTGATAATTTCCAAAAAGCTAGGTGTTACAGCAGAATTTGTGCCTCTTAGAAAAAACTGCTCCTTTACTATAAAGTAGAACCTGCCTTTCATACCTAAGTAAAACAATTCTGATATAACTTTCCTAATCGTCACATTTATTACAGAAAGGATGATAATACTATGTTCCAGACCATGTTTACAAAGAATATGATTTTGATTTCTGTGTTAATTTCTGAGTACTGAGTTTCTGTTCTTAAATTGTTTTGTGAATTGGGCTCTCTGAGTATAAAGTGGCTTTCAGCACATGGGTGGTATTGTCAAACATCTTCCCCAGATAGCAAACACATGCATTTCAACAGCTTTTTGGACAGAACCACAGTTAATAATTTCTTTACAAGAAAAATGTATTTTTTTTATTATCATTATTTTCTCATCTTACGTTCTGGCATTTAAATTATGAAACTTCATCTCGCCATGTAGACTTACCTTGTATTGCCAAGAGGAAAGAAGTGGCTTTTCTGCAAAGCTAAATAGTTTTTACTTTATTGTCTGCTACGAAACAGCTGCTGATACCAGAAAAATGCCGTCTCATCATTGGGCCTGGGGTGTCCAAAAGAGGCAGGAAAAAAATGACTGTAGCTCCCTGTCTGCCCTGGCACTCTCCTCCTTTCTCTCCGTTTTCATTGCCGTGAAGAGCAGGAGAACAATATTCTGCAATTAAGGATTCCATTAAGTTGAAGAAAAGAGCAAATGGGGGATGTTTGTTCTCCAAGCTGAAAAAATTTGTCTGGGTTGGGGGTGGATACTGGTAGTGGTATAGAGAGAGGTGGGTGGAGAGAAGAAGTCAGGGCTGTTTGTTGAATATACTGTTAAGGACTGTTACCATCCTAATTAATCAAGTTAGAAATTACAGCTGTAGTCCGTTTCCCCCCAATTCTTGTTATCAATTTTCTTCTCTTTTGAGACAAAGCAAATATAAATTTTGTGTTCATTTGTCATTCGTTCTTTGACTTCAGCATCTCTGAAAATAACAATGTAGCACAAAAGCCCAGTATTTACCTAGTTGTAATGTGGGTTGCCATGGTGTTTTGCAAATTATTGCAATTATGTTCACCATGCGAGTCGCCCTTGGTAACTGGCGAAAAAACTGATAATCCTGTTTTGAACAAAAGGTCAAATTGCTGAATAGAAAGTCTTGATTAACTAAAAGATGTACAAAGTGGAATTATTTCCTACCATTCAGAAATAGTTCTTGATCGGGTTTGGGGGAGGGGGTGAGTAAGTACATCTGATTACTGAAGTACAAAGCATTGAAAGGATGTTGTCTTGAGCCTTTCATGTAGTCTTAATGGTGGCTTTTTTGTCAAATTTACCCATTTGCGGCATTGAAAGAGGCAGCTGCATTTAAGCTGGAGAGACGGTGCTTTTTCAAGAGTTCAGTGCATGGAAAGTTCTCAGCAGTATCTGCAGTTTACTAGTAGCCCCTGGTCTATTAAAACTGATGTGCCGCATTTGAGCCCATTGCTCTCAGTACTTGTGAACCCCTCTGCCTGATGATCTAATAAAGTGCTCTTACTGGACAATCTCTGATCAGCTACTTAAAAAGGAGCTTGGGGGAGGGGCGGCAGGGAGAAGCCTTACAGGCAGTGAGACCTGGTGTATAGGCCAGAAGAGAGCCTCCAGGGGCTAAACCGAGAGGTCTGTCACGACGGTAATCTGTGCTGAGGTATTTGCCATGGGGTTGTGGGTTTTGTGCCCCAAATCCCTCTAAGCTGTGGTCACAGGTTTTTTTTTCTGGAAAGAAATCTTTATTTTATTCCAAGTTGAATAAGAAAAGATTAGACATGTCGTTTTGAAATTTGGAAATCCACTTTTGTGGATTTGCTTCTTTGGTGATGGCATTCATAAAATACACGATCCTACATTTACGTAAAAGCAAAAGTTTCCCAGGTTACAGCCAAAGGTCAGATGGATTTCAACTCTTCCGAATCTGGCAGAGCATTTGGGGGAGTATTTCGGGGGGGGGGGTTCTCTTCTTTTTTTTTAATGGCCACCTGAAAAATCAATTCTCAAAACTTTTGAGAGTGTGTGAAAGTGGCATGAAAGCAAAGCAAACCTTAACAAGTTTGTGGGTTTACATTCTACATCACCTAGCAACCCCCTGGCTCCGCCAGATCTCTCGTCTACCCTTAGTTCTGTTTACAGACTATTCAGACGGTCCTTCGAAACCATGAAAGATATTCAGTTTCATTAGTACCATTCTCAAGGAGAAAATAATTAAAGTTAAATGAACAAACACTGCCTGGTGATGGTTTGAAGTCCATTCTGATTTTAAGATGCCCTTTGAGGCAACTGCATAGATAGTTCAGTTTGAACATTTGTTGTTCAGTACCCAAAGGTATATCATATTAAACCATGCCGATAAATAGCCTGGAAACAAACGAACAATAAAAATTACTTTTAGCTAGACTTGAGCAAAGCAAAGAAGCTCTGCTAGTAATAAGTTTCTAGGCATGCCCTCCTGATTGAATTTTTTATTTGATCCCTACCCTGGACATCTAAGCTGATCCATTCGTACACTGAATAAAGACAGGGGAAGAGGCCTGAGGAACAAAGCACCTCTCTTTAAAACTGATTTATTACCTACCCTTGGAGATCAAATCATATTCCATAGAAGGCTGTGTGCATTTTAGTGAGTAGCTTAATTTCATATATGATTGTAATACTAATAATGCATGCCCTGCCACTTTCTATTTGGAAACTGCTTATGTGCTTAAATCGACCTACTCTTGAAATTTCTGAGAGTAAAAAAAAATTTTTAAGAAAATGTTTTTTATGTGCCTTTTTTTCCCATAAGCCCATTCTCTGAAAAATCATTTTGGAAACAACCAAACACATGTTAAAGCTCAAAATATTTTTCAGACGTGTTAGTAATTCACTTATATTGAACACTCTTGGCAAAACTGTCTCTTCCCCCACCCCCCATTTAATAACAGTTTTCTGATTAAAAAACAATATACACTTGTAGAAATTTTACAAAATACAGAAACAGAAGCAACTACCTAGAGATAACCACAGATGGCTTTTTAGAGTATTTCCTTCCAGTCTTTTTTTCTGTGTACGTATTGATGAAACTAAGCCTTGAGTTAACTTTTGAAGTTTATTTGTTAGTATGTGTACATACCTAAGGTGATGTTTTTTCAAGAGCGAGGAGTTGAGAGGCCGGAGCCGTGTTGGAAGTAATGAACAATTTTTCTTAGAGGCCTCATCACTGAAATATTAATGTGAGCATCAGAGTAGCCATTTTTCCATCTCATTCCATTTGATTCTTTCTTTTTTCCTTGTTGAAATGACTGTATGCCTTAACTGACACATCCATTTATAACCATTCATGTTGGAAAGTCGGACATTCATCATGGTTGGAATATTACATCCCCAAGTCACTTGTAGCTTCACATAGGGGAAAAAAAGAGTCTTTTATGAAAAGATTTGTAATACAATAGAGATTAATGGAATGTGGAGAGGAAAATGCTTTCAGTTCCTCGTGTAAAGTGAAAACAGGGCGGCTCAGAAATCTTGTATTCTTACTATTAGTATTTTGTTAGATCTCTGTCATCCACAGTACATGGCTGGGTTGCATGAGCTCTTTGTGCTTTGTTGACAATTGACAGACAAAGCAAAATTATTCCTGAAGCAAGGTACTGTGTACTTAGTTGTGACCTATTACAGCCTAAGAATGTAGCTTGCTTTTGAGTTGGATGAATAGGGAGAGTATTTTATAGAATAGGCTTGAATATACTAGGAGAGATTTTAGCTGCCCATACAGAAAGATACATGTCCTCCATTGAACTTTTTCCCCCAAAATGTAATTTTCCGTATAAAGTCATTTCAAGTATATTTTCCCTGGTTGCTTGTACGGAGACAGTTTTAACTGTTGTAGTATTGTCCTACAGTGGTAAAATAAAATTGCTGGTAATTGTTGGCTTTCTCTGCTCACAGTATAGCAGGAGAAGATGGCTTGCATGGGGCTCTTTAATGTACCTCAGGTACATCTTCTGATGCTCAGCTTCTGATTGCAAATTAAAATAACAAGCCTAGGGTATTGAATTTGATGCGAGGCAAAGCAGAACAACTTGCTAATTTATCCTGTAATATACAATTGCTGAGGTTGGAATTTTTCCACTTGTAGTGCTATTCTCTGTGTCTAAATGAGGACCACTGTTTGCATCTAACCTATCATAACAGTTTGGGAGTGCTCCATTATCTTTTCAGCAAACTGATGGCAGAGTCTGGTCCTTGCACAGATGATAAGATCAATAAGTTTCAAATAACTTGGATGAAATGACATGTGACTGTTCACTTAAAGAGATGTCTTACTTTAAAAATCAATTTTAATAATATTTAAAATTCTTACATTGACCGACGAGGCACTTTCCACTTGTTTTGTTTGATAATTTTGTTAAAAATATTTTTGTATTAACTTTGGTGAATAGCTAGTTTATGTGTGTATCTTTCCTGATCTGCTCTTTCGTCTCCTACCCTGGCACCTCTCTGAGACTTAATAATCACTCTTTGACACGCCAGCATGCTGGAGTGTAGAAGATTTAACTTTAAAAGCAAAATTATGTTCCTGTTAAAACTTCCCCTGGAGATCTTAGGAAAATTTTCTCCCAGTTTTGGGTGCAAATGTGGGTCAGAAAGCAATTTGTTTTTTGATATTTCTGGAAATCCCAAATCACAACATGTCATTCTTCAAAAGCAGCTGTGGGCCCATACTGTGCACTGTCTATAAGAAGACCCGTTTTACACTGGGGATAATTCTGTGACAGAAAAATGTGACTGCACGGGAACCCCAGAACATTTATAAATGGTTTTGGGTGAAAAGAGTGTCTGGTATTCTCAAAGTGCATATAGTTTGGGGAGAGGAGCAGTTAATGGCCATTATAGAAAAATAGTAATGATACGATGAACTCTGTAACAGCACGCATGCTGGCAGACCTCGCCCTGTAACCCTGTCACCGCACTCCTGGAGAGCCATTACAGTTTAAGTCATACGTCACTGCAGTACTGTGTTGTGTTGTCTCTTGAAAATCTCTGTAAATCCCAAAATAAAGCACTTCTGCATAGTTGTACTATTTTGCAATCAAATTGAGAAGCAGCTCCACCTAATCTTACGGGTTATCCCTAAGTTCTCCATTTTGGGATAACACCAGGCAGAAACTGACCAGGCTCTTTCCTGGTTAGAATAGTGCATTTTGAATAATGCATTGTCAGCTGTAAGTACAGCACTGACATTCCCCAGTACCGGAGGCATATGGAGGATAATAACAGTATTTGACATTTACTGAACATTTGTGCGTGCTTTCTTATAACAACTCTAATAGGGTAAACAACTCTAATAGGGTAAATATTATTACCTCCTGTTTTATAGACGAGGAAACTGAGGCTTAGAGAGAAGTTTGGCAACTTTATACAAAATTACCTATTAATAAATGGGAGGGGAGAGACCACACTGAAGTGCATAACCTTTTCATAACCTCAGCTCAGTTTTCTTGATTGAGTGTGAATGCTTGTGCTTGATATTGGGTGGGACACTACCAGATCCAAAGTGGGTCATTCCCTGAGGGCCTGACCGTCCAGTTAGGGAGGTAAAATAAGACGGTTCCAGGAGAGTGCAAAGCAGAGTGTGCTCAGTGGCAGCTGGGCTAGAGGGAGAAGTTCCTGAGGGCTGGGAAAATTTTACGGGAGAGGAATAGAAGTTGATGCTCAAGGAATGGGCATTTTAGGCAGAGGTTATACAGCATGAGCAGAGACAAGGAGTTGGCAACAGGCAAAAAGTGGTGAGGACAGTGAGAAAACCACCACTGTGGGGCGAAGAGCTGGCGTAAGAGAATGATGAGAAAGGAGGAATGGGACCATAGCATGTGTTCTTATCCTCTGTGGAAGGTATACCATTGGGGGATGGGAGTGGAGAGGCCTTGGGAAGCTACACTCGCAACTCTGTGCATTGGATGTGGGAGAGCATGGAGTCAGGGAAACCAGGCATGAGCTATTACAGTAGTTCAGTTTTGAGGTCTGGGCTTGAGTGAGGTTGGTGATAATGGGACTATAAGGCCAGCGGACAGATTTGGTAACTGATTGGGAATGGGAGAAAGACCCATCATATATTTGATTCCAGAGTATGAAAACTGCTGTGAAGTTGTTTTCTCCTGTGAATTTTAGACCCTTTCCTTGTTTTCCATAAATCTGCTCCTGTGCATTTTTATTTTATTGCTTCTATTTTATTCATTTACCTTCTTCAAAAGACATTTTTGAATGCCTCCTATGCACCACATTTCCGGGTGTGGGTGATTTCTGTGTGTGCATCCTTCTAAAAATACAGATGTACGCAAATGAATAGCAGTTTGTGTTTGAGGTGCGGCTACCAAGAACACCTCAGTTACAAGTGGAAATCGATCCCTTTTTAGCATGTGCAGACAGAAACCATTTTCGTTGAGGCCTCAGAAATATAATTTAGCAATCAGAACCAATCAGCATTTGACACAATTTCATACACAGTGATTTCAAGGAATTAGTGATGCTGAGACTAAAGCAACAGGTGATAGAGTTTTGCATGTTTTGGTAAAGGTTTGTTTTGCTATTGGACAGGCCAGCAGTCACGTCTTTTGAACCCTCTACTTATAAACATGGTTAAAGTAGCCATCGGAAAACTTAATGACCGTATTACTCTTGGTTATGACAATGTGGCATTGCATAATAAAATGACATTTGGATGGCAGACATCCTTAGAGTGGTTCTGGGGTTTTTTATTAAAAGCCAAACATTTTTATAGGTTGGACTTCCAAAGAACTACACATTATTAATTTTTTTTTCCTTCCACTGACTTGGCAATGTACCTTTGGGCGGCATGTTATTTCCCAAATTGGAAGTGAAAATAAGTTTAATTTTGTCCTTGTGAGTGGTAATTCAAAGGGAATTTATACAACGTTAGTATTTTCTTTTGCTTTGTTTTTATCACCTATGAGAGGCAAAATGCACTGTGAGATCTTGTAACGGAAGATTTGCGCCATCATGGAATATTTTCAAAGGCCTGGCATATTTATTTTTAACAGCTCAAATGTTCCTTGAAAGGTATATTTAGCACAGTCAGTCAATATTTGCTGGGGGAACAAAGGGTTAACCAAATGTACTTGACAAAACTGAATGGAAGCAAAGCATATATTGAATATGATTAGGGCCTCTTTCCCCCATAGAAGAGTTTTATTTAAAATACGCCAAGACCAAAAGCTTAATTATCAAAATAAAACAAGAGGCATAAAGAGTTACAGGCTTCTAATATTTTTTTTCAGCCCCAGTTCCCTTCACACAGTTATCAGCATGTTTAATTTCCATGCATAATAGCACTAGTTATTGTTGTCATTTGTAAAGGGAGATTAACAGATAGTAAGTACAAACAAACCCAAATAAGTACTGAATAGAGAGGTGACAAAGAAGAAAAGACCTCTTTAATGTTAATTATAACTGGTAGGAAGTCTAGACAAATTATATTATCTGTTTTCTATATGATTTGAAAGGACATTTAGTTAGTAACTCTGTCAGAGATAGAGTTGGGTGTTTGCTTTAGAAACAGGTGAGGTGACAATTTAGCATCTCCCTGGTTGGCAGCTCACCTGGTGAGTCATGAAGTTGTCGTAAATTGATGGAATCAAGTTTCAAAAACATCTGAAAAGAACTGTAGCTTTTGAACATTATATTTTAAAAATTAAAAAATAATTTTAACTTCTGGGTTGTATTCTGGTACTTAATACTTTACTGTCTCAAAACATGGTAATTGACCTATCTGCTTGCTTTTTAAAATTTTTTGTTAAGAATTGAATGAATTACAGCTATGGTTGTGAATATTAACTGATAGACATTCGCAAGTGTGTAAAGCCTCAGGTAGCAAATAGTGTCACAAACCCAAATGAATGATTAAGGGGTGGTTCAGTCCTGCATTTTTCATACATGGTTTCCTTGAATGCTACTGTTTCCTTTATTAATATGCCTAAGTTGATACTTCAAGAAAAAACTAGTCTCATGTTCAGTTTTATAGGCTACATTTAAAATGTATTACCAGCTGCTGCTGTCAGCCCCACAATCCCTCTGTCTCCCCCATACCTAGAACAGGCTAAAGCAAAGTATCTTGTGTCTTTAATTCTGAGGGGCCATCGATTGTGAGCTGCACTCTTAACAGCTTTTTTGGAGGAAACATAAATACATGTCACTTGTAAAGGTGTCTGAGTTTCAGAAACATTAAAATGTGAATAAAACCATGTCCTCAAATCAAGAAAATGTGGTAATAGCCCTAGGAATTGGAACAAACAGTTGCCTATGACTCAGAACCACTGGTTCTCTTTTCTAGTTCAGGGTATTTTGGTATGGTAGTAGCTATATGTCTCAGATAGGTAGAAGCTACATGAATCCCTCCCTTCTCTGTGTTGTTTTAGTTGGTACCATACAACTTGCTTCTTAAAGCCAGCCCATAGTGAATTGCTTTTAGGCTTTGTGTAAAGCTTTTAGACCTTGCTTTCCTATTTAGATTATAATTTCCTGTAAACCCATCAGTTTACATTCTGCATGTAATCATACGAGTTTTTATTTGGAGGTTTTGATGTATTCGGTGGGGTTGGGGATTTCTTTTAAGTAAAGAAAATAATGTCTCATGTGATTTGTTTTTTTTTTAACTTTATGAGTTTCCTGACTTCTATGTTTGGGGCATAGATCAAATTAACACATCAGGAAAGAAGGGTAGAGAGCTATTTCAGAATCTCTAAGGAGGGTTTGAATGAAATGAGTCTACCTTGATCACAATGAGTCTATCTTGATCACGATATGGTTTTTATTTGTATTAGTTGATGGCGGTGATAGGACTGAAGCATCCTTTGTCTCTCCAGGGCTGGTTGATTTGTGAGGAGCCAACATGTCGAAATCGAACTCGGCACCTTCCCCTTCAGTTCTCCCGAAATGGACCTCTTTGCCAAGTCTGCATGAAAGCTACACTTCGACCAGAGGTGACGGTCATATCATGCTCAAGAAGTGTGTGTGTGTCTGTGTGTGCGTGTGTGTGTGTGTGTGTGTGTCTGTGTGTGTTGGGGGGAGCTTGCTCCTCCCTTAGCTCTGGGAAGTCGATATTTGGTATATGCCCTGTGGTGACACCCTGCACACATGTATTTAAGAAAATATCCAGACTTCAAAAAGATACATGCTTTATTTTTCACATCATGAACAGTATATATTTATATCTAAAAGAGAAGCTGACTGGTTCCCATATGGGTTACTCATATCTTTGGTTGCCACTTCTTAATTACAGAGAATAGATAACTTTCCTTTGTAGAAACTGCTGTTACCTTTGGACTGGATCAGAACCCCTTTTGCAGGGGCCAGAAAACCTCCCAAACCTATCCCATAAAGGGCTTATTTGATTTGTATGGGATTCCATTGTTTCTAAGTAGCAGCACAGAGGAGTAGTTCTCAAGCGTTTTCTCGTCCTTAGTACGTACACCTGAGGGATAAGGCAGTCTCTCGTTGGTGACTCCCATCTGGGGAGCACATAGTCTGGAAGCACCTTACTGGTAATTAAGATGCCTTCCCTCTGTCGCCCCCTCTGAGCATCATGGACCCAAGCAGCATTTCCCAAACTGTGCGGAGAGGAATGTTTGAAGGTCTTCCAGGCAAAGAGGGTTTTGTGATCAAGTACTTCTAGCCAACTCTGGGCTGGCCAAGGTTAAACAGGACTTATTGTAGATTGTCCTGGAACCTGTAAAATGATAATGTGAAGTCTGCCTCACCAATACAGGACTGTAATATGCCTCACTTTCCAAATTTATCCGGTCCAAGGATTTGTAAGGATCTGGGTGAGAAGAGAGTAAGAATAGGGAACTTGTTATTTACTTATTTTTTAACTCATAGGCCAGTTTTACAACCAGATTTTATCTTCAGATCTTTTCACTGAAAAGGGTTAATACACAGGCTAGTTTTAGAAAAATATTTTAAAGTTCTCATGGGTTTTTATTTTAATTGTAAGATAATATATCATTTCACAAAATTTAACAAGAAGTCAAGAACTACAAAGGGCTACCACCATTGTTGTGTATACCCTTGTTCTTTTGCATATCCGTATGTATTTTTTATGTGGTTTCAGTCATAATGAAGATACACTTTTGTATCATGTTTGTCTTTTTCTGAGCATCTGTCTCTGTTGCTAGTTAATTTTCAGTACCAAAACTTTTAAACACAAATTTAACCGTTCCTCTCATTGGACATTTTAGGCAATTTCACTATCCCTTTACTAGAAAATTGTGATGAATGCTTTCCTGCTTAAATTATTTATTATTTCAAATATTTCTTATCAACAGTACATATCTAAGTGCATAAATACAATGTGGACATGATTCATGTTGCCACATTACTTTCTTAATGGATTATCTCAACTTAAGTACCAGTTTTACCACTGCCTTTGCAGCATTTGGGCATTATCATTAATTTATTTTTAACTAATTTGATAGGTATAAAATGTTCCTTGCCTTATTTAGTATATCTTTGATAATTAGCAAAGTAGGATGTAGATTTTTTTAAAAATATGGAACACGTAAGTGAGAATTAGCTGTTATAGCGAATTCTTTTTACGTCAGTCTCATCCTAAGATTTGCATCAGCAGGTGCGAAAAGAAAGCAAAAGTATATATATTTAGTGTGACTCATCAATCCAGTTGTACGCTCCAGGGGAATCACCTTGCTTCATGAACCGATGCTGCCTTTGAGACTTTTTAAGCATCTAGCTCATCAGGTCAAGTTCAGTGAAAACTGAATTACTTCTTAGAAAGTCAGCCGGTGTTAGGATTCCATTCCTGGTGAGAGAAAGTGAAAGGAAAGTGTACAGCTAGTAGATCGGAAACTTTCCAGTAAATGCTGCTGATGTTACTGGTAGTGCTTTAATACATCAGGTTATCTTTTATTATTTATGACCCTTTTTTAAATGAGTGAACGAACACATGCATTTTGAAGTATTTTTTCCCTTCATTTTCTTGTCCTCAAGATGGGACCATGTTAGGCAGGCATTTACCAAGGTTATCAACTACTCTTCCCGGGGAAAAGCTTTCCTAGCTTAGCTGCTCAGGCCATGTTGCTGCTCAGAACATGACCGTCTGGAATAACTGGACGTTCGGAGCATCCTGGTTGGTGATACTGCTCTTCACCATTCCTCACAGGGACCTTGACGGTGGGACTCAGCCCACTCTTTTGCAGTCCATTTTCAGTTGCTGGTAATGAGTGGGGAATCTCTTAATTCTATTTATGATGTTCCTGGGCTTTCCTAGTAGGAGGAAAAAGCTGCATCTTTTTAGAGATAGTTCCAAGGTAGCGCCAACATCAGTCGTGCGATGGACAGGATCATTGTAATTACCACAGGGTTTTCCAAAGGGTCTATTTTGCAGGATTATGCTTAACTGGGTCTTAAGTTCTGGGTTGCTGTGTCTCAGTCATACGTTACTTTCATTTAATAATAGTTTATTAAACCCCTACTATATCCTAGGCACTTTGCTAGGGACTAGGGACATAGCAACGAACAGGACATTTCCTTATTTGTAAAAGTAGTTTAGCATTACATGGATTATATAAAATTGATGTCTGTGGGCAAAAATAGGCATTTGTGAATATCCACATGGACAAAATCACCAGACTTTCCTAATGTTTGACTAGTGGGGACTTTAAATATGTTGTCAAGGTTGATGGTAAAGTACTTGCCTCTTACTATGCCAGTCTCATCCTCACATGATAAATCTCTCATTTAGCCCTGAGTTGCAATTGGCTTGAGTACTTTACAGAATTGACTTGGGGTATGAGAGCTGGCTCTTTTTCTGGCTCCTCTTGCCAGTGTTACAAGAAAGAAAGCTGGGACGGTTTTGTTCTCAGGGTTTTAGACATGTCTCTCTTCTCAGATACCTTAAAAAAAATCAGTTAAGTTTTTTCAGGTTCACGGCAATTTAACAGTATACAAATTGCTGATTATTAGGAATATACTCTCTGGCATCCTCTGCACATAGGAAGTGCAGATAAATACAGGAATGAAAACTCCAGTATATGTGTAAGTTCCTAAGTGAACAGAACCCTTTTTCACACTGATGATAGAGATAAGACTTATCCAAGTTAGAGAATAATTATCTTAATATATATTTATTTTAAGGATGTGGTTTATTACTTAAGGTGGCCAAGTCTGTATGGCTAGTGAGCTGAACCCCCAGGGGATCCTGTATTATGTAATTCACCAAAAATAAAGCGTTAGTTTGTTTGTTTTGGTTTTTCCTTAATAGAACTAAGATTTCAAACCAAGTTAAACTTTTCCTCACTAACATTGCCATACTTGAATCCATACTTGATAAGAAAACATTTACTTGTGACGCTGTCGGGGGCAGGAGCCCTGTGGCGGAGTTTAGTTTGTTCGACAAAATTACTTGAAGACCCCTCATGAGGAAGGCACTGAAATGACTTCTAGTCCTACTGTGGGACACCCCTAGTGTTTCTCACATTATCCTCAGTTGTAAAATTGTTAAAATCTTTTGTAACGGAACATCGGTACCATATAGGACTCTGGCCTTCAAGGGAGAAGGGAAATACTGAACTTGTGATCATTGTGTGTTGCAATTTCAAAATGGCTGTGGCTGACGGATTATTGATTTAAAAAGTAGGTTAGAGACAGTGCAAATGTTGCCAGGCTACGTGGGACAGTGTCTTGTTTCTGCATAAGTTGAAAACATGAAGATAGTTGTGGTCTCTTAAGGCAGTAATCATAAGCTGTACAGGAAGAGAACCTTGGGACTGTGATGGAAAGTCTTAAACATCTGTATCTAGTCATGGGTTACCCTCCAGTAGATGACGGGTTTTTACCACGAAGGGCCTTTTGGAGTTCTCTGCTCTGATTTTCCTGTGCTTGTTTTCTGATGCAGAGTTTGCTAGATTCTACATGCAGGTTTGCTTAGCCTGAGCAGATGCTAGCCTTCCTTTTCAATATACTTTTTTTCATTTTTTTAAAAAGTATCGAGGTGAAATTCACATGACAAAATTAACCATCTTAAAGTGAAGAATGCAGTGGCACTTAGTATTGCTGCATTCACAGTGTTGTGTGATCGCTACCTCTATCTAGTTCCAAAACGTTTTCATTTTCCCGAAAGAAAACCCTGTACCTATTAAGCAGTCACGGCCCATTCCTCCCCTTCTTTCAGCCCCTGGAAACCACTAATCTGCTTTCTGTCTCTATGGATTTACCTAGGTTGGATATTTTATATAAATGGAACCATACAGCGTGTGACATTGTGTGTCTGGCTTTGTTTCTGAGGTTCATCCATGTTGTAACCTGTGGCAGTGCTTCATTCCTTTTTATGGCCAAACAATAGTCCATTGGATAGATATACCACAATATATTCATCCATTTATCCGTTGATGGACACTTGGGTTGCTTCATTCAACATACTTTTAAAGTTTATTTTATTTTCATTAGCTAGATAGGTCTTACATTTGGCCTAAATTTGTGTCCTGTGCCTCCCTTGTTGGTCCTAGTTCAGCTGAATGGTATTACACAAAGCTAGACTGATCCTTCCTCTGTTCTTGCCTTCAGTAAGCACCTACTCTCTGCCTGTTTTCTGAGAACCTTTTAGATATTTGAAGGTAGCTGTCTTCCTAAGCTTTCCCCTGCTAGGCCAAGTATTCCTAGATCTTCAATCATTTCTTTAGTGCTTTGCTTTCAGAAAGTTGCATGCAGCACTTGGTGAGCTCTCACTAGCACTAGTATGGAGCAGAATAAACCTGCCACTGCCAACTTTTCTAGGTAGTACATTTCTTTGAAGTCTTTTTAGGGTTGCATTAACTTTCTTGGTATCCATATTCACAGCATTGATTCATTTTGAGTGTTTCATATGCTCAAACAGATAATAATTTCTCGACACATACAATTGCTAAGCCATGCCTTATCAGGTTTTCTGAGACCCAAGTGGTTTATTTTTACGTAATGTAAGACTCCATTAGTACTATATTAGTTTCCTAGGGCTGCTGTAATGAAGTACCTCAAACTGAGTGGCTTAAAACAACAGAAATTTCCTGTTTCATGGTTCTGGAAGCTAGCTAGAAGTCTGATATACAGGCACCGTAGGGGACTCTCCCTCTGAAACCTGTAGGGGAAAATCATTCCTTGCCTCTTCTAGCTTCTGGTAATCCCTGGCGTTCTTTTGCCTGTAAATACATCACTGCAGTCTCTGCTACCACAGTCACGTGGCCTCCTCCCAGTGTGTCTCTTTTCTTCTTATAAGGACACCAGTCATACTGGATTAGGGCCCACTGTAATCCAGTATGACCTCACCTTAACTTGATTTTCTCTGCCAAGACCTATTTCCAAATAAGGCCACATCCACAGGTGCTGGGGGTGAGGACCTCAGTATATCTTTTTAGGGACATAATTCAACTCATAACAGATAGGAAATGTACTGAGCTGAGGAAAATGGAGACCAAAAGTAACAGTGGCTTAAACAGAATAGACATTTAATTCACTACCTAAGAAACATGAATTTTTTTATCGTGTGACAGAAAGCCAGGTGTGGATTGCTATAGATATGGCTCAACAGTGTCATCAGCAGTGCCGGGCTTCCACCCTCAAGGTCACAGTGTGGTCCAAGGTGACTGCACAAGCTCCTTCAAGCCATCACAGGCTACAAGACAGAGAGAAGGTTGAAGGGTCAAAAGGATGCACTTCCCAGCCAAGTCAGTTCTTCAAGCAGCCTTCCCAGAACTCCCACCTGACACTCCGTGCATTTCATGGACCAGAAATTAGTCACATGGAGATAATAGCTTATTTTGTTACTAAAAAAAAAAAAAAAGAGTAGACTGAGTATTGGGGGCCAACCAGCACTCTGCGGCAGAGACCTTCCAGTGAACCTGTGAAGTCTCCCTTTGCTGTGCTCAGCCCATCACTGTCCCATTGTGGATATTTTGGATACTGGTTCTGCCGTGCACCCAGCTTTTTGGCTTCTACAGATCTGATGCTGTGATTAGCCTTCCCTCTTTTATCTTCTCCAAAATATCGATTAAAATGTTGAAGTGCATTTCTGCCTATTCCAGTGGCTCGATGCCTTCTTCCAAGTGGATGCTGCGCCATTCTAATCAGCACCCTTTGTGGAGGATTGTTCTACCGGTTGCTAATTATCTTTGCTTCTAGCTTATCATTCTCTGCGAGGGGTTTCTCCCAAGGGAAGAACCACAATGTTGCTGATCAGATGCTGATGGTCTCATGGTTTCATAACTGTTTTGGCCCCTGGAATGTGAAATCATAGGGTCCATCTCCTTCGATAATGTGGTGTTCTAAGCAGCATGTTTAAGAATGTGCTTGTATGTACTCATTCTGCCCCCAGAAGCCAGTTGCTTAAGGAGAGGGCTCATATAATGTTTTTTAAATGTGGTTTTGGTAATTGGCCAGGGGAGAGTGTAAGACTCCATGTAATGACCCTAGCCAAAGAGTCCAGACTAAGTGAGGGAGTGATGAGACAGGGCTATAGTAATAAGTCATGGAATGTGATCTGATTTGCTGATAAATATTAACTAATTAGAACTACAGAAATAATTATTAAAACATGGACCTAAAAGAAACAAGAGATGAACTAATATTGAAAATTATGTACAGAGTTTCTAATCACCCATAGTGGAAAAGTGGAAAATCACAAACCAGAAGACATAGACCCTGCCTTTCATAGGCCTCTCTTCTTGTGGAGAAGGTAAGGAAGTACAAACTGGCAATGCTCCAATGACCAGAGGAGAAAGAGGCGGCCACAGCTTTGTAATCGGCCCTCCCTACTCAGTGAGGTAGGAAAGAGGGGAGATGAGACTAGTCACTGGACTAGAGCAGTGGTTCTTAGCTGGGGCGATTTTGCCCCCCAGGGGATAGTTTGGTTGTCACACCTTGTTTGGGGGGGGTTGGTGATACTGGC
>NC_064580.1:21682500-21702500 GCF_937001465.1 Orcinus orca
GACCGACTCTGAGGGGCCATACAGACCATTGTGAGGACTTTGACTTCGATTCTGGGGGAGATGGGGAGCTATTGAGGAGTTCTGAGCAGAGGAGTGCTGTGATCTGACTTGAAGTGAACTACTTTGACTGCTGTGATCCAGGCAAAAGATGCTGGCAGCTTGACCAACAGGATAGCAGGGCAGCTTGTGAGAAGTGGTTAGATTCTAGATGCATTTTTAAGCCAGAACTGGTAGGATTTGTTAGTCAGATCTTTGTTTCCCCATGTTATTATATAGAGTGAAAGGCAGAGGGTTTCCTTCCTATAGTCCATTGGTTCTGAATTGAATTCTAATGCATTTAATTACTCACCTAAAAATAAATAATTTTCAAGGTAAATAAAAGCATAGATTCTTTACCCAAATCACTGGTTCTTCCTAAACACAGACTTAATGGCTGACTCTTTTGCCATACAAAAAACACAAAAGGGGGCTTCCCTGGTGGCGCAGTGGTTGGGAGTCTGCCTGCCGATGCAGGGGACGCGGGTTCGTGCCCCGGTCCGGGAAGATCCCACATGCCGCGGAGCCGCTGGGCCCGTGAGCCATGGCCGCTGAGCCTGCGCGTCCGGAGCCTGTGCTCCGCAACGGGAGAGGCCGCAACAGTGAGAGGCCCGCGTACCGAAAAAAAAAAAAAACAACAAAAAACCACACAAAAGATCTGGACACACACACACACACACACACACACACACACACACACACACACACACAGACACAGCATAGCACTGTCCTTGCTCTTAACAGGCTTTTGAAGGGAAAATGACTTGTGTTCAACGTTAAGCTCACAGTCTAGCTGATGAAACAAAATTATTGGACCAGAGACACACCACACACACAGACACACACTCCTACCCCTATGGAGAGATTCCTGAAAGTCATGAGAATCACAGCTGGAACAAGCCATTGTCTCAGATGGGTGTGTGTTCATCCGTATGCAGGTGTGCTGAAGGGGTGGCAGGAAGTAATTAACAACTGCTATACTAATTTTAGTCTAAACATGTACATAAGTGGTTAGAGAAGGCAAAGCTGAGATGATTGTATAGAAAAGGTGAGATGTAAGCTAGGACTGGAAGGATCGGTAGGATATGAATAGCTGGAGATGAGGAGCAGAAGACATTCTTGTGGGGTCTCTTCTGCACCTTCTCCTACTCTTTCCCTAGAGAGTCTTATTTAGGTGATGCTCTGTTAGGGAAACCAGGTTTAGGAAGCTGTGTCGCTTCTACTCTGAAGCAGTAGATTGAAGTTAAATCTTTAGAGCAGTCTAATCTTTGGTTTGGTTAGCTGCCAGACCCCAGTTTAGTGGTGTAAGGCTATGCTCTTCTTCTTTTTTTCTTTTTTTTTTTTTTTTTTTTGCGGTACGCGGGCCTCTCACTGTTGTGGCCTCTCCCGTTGCAGAGCACAGGCTCAGCGGCCATGGCTCACGGGCCCAGCCGCTCCGCGACGTGTGGGATCCTCCCAGACCAGGGCACGAACCCGTGTCCCCTGCATCGGCAGGTGGACTCTCAACCACTGCGCCACCAGGGAAGCCCTCTGCTCTTCTTTTTGGATCATTATAGATCAAAGAAAATCTTCTTGGGCAAATCTTGAAATTAAGAAAATATTGGGATTGTGCTCCATATCCTGTTCTTTGTTTTTAGTCTTACACCTTGTCCTTCCACCAGTCTTCCTTCCCCTCCTCTCCATTTGCACTCAGCTCTCCTATAACGCCATACATGTGTTTCAAAAAATCATCAAGTTATGTAAAATCACACAATAACAACTAAATGGTTTATGGGAAAAACACGGGTTAGGAGCACAGCACACAAAAACTTCATCAGTGACACAAACAAGAATATAGGAACCTAATGAAAACAGTGGTGTAATGTTATATATCTTAAATAGCTAAGAAATACATAAATACTACAACAAATACAGCATTTTACTGTGAAAAAGACCTGAAGTTTGCTTGTGAAAGTGAACATCAGAAGGGTTGCAGCTTGTGAGCCATGGTGAAGTGCTGGAAGGAAGGTTGTCTGAAATTGGAAGGAAAATTATAACAAACACCAGATGTGGATGTGTAGCTCATAACACACTCAGTGAACTGAGGTAGCTGGGCAGGGGTTGAGGTGTGTATGTACATGTGTGTTACATATATTCCTCTGTGGCTTGGTTCATCTGGGTGCAGTTTTCTGCATTCACCTAGTGTTTCTTACAAAATCCTGCATAATGTGAATTATGTGAACATAATTCACATTATGTTCACATTGTTCCCTGGTATGTCAATGGCATTGGAATAAATTCTCATTTTCAAAATAAGCATTGTAGTGGAACTAACTGTACCTTGTTTTATCTTTATGATTAACTAGTACCTTACTTTCCCCCTACTTTATTGTTCTCTCCTCATCCTCATAATGTGCAAAATTTTTCTTATTTTTACAAAGACTGATTGGAACATCTGTGAACCAGATAATTATTTTTTTTTTTTCCAGATAATTATTGAATATTGTCTCTCTCCAGGCTGCTTGTCTGGGGTGTGGCAAGTAAAAAGGTTTTGAAGCCGTGGGTTCTGCCCTTATATAGCTTCAATATTAGGAACCAAGCACAGACATTTGAAGCAAAGCAAAAGTTCTTAAAAAGTAACAATAGGGACTTCACTGGTGATCCAGTGGTTAAGACTCCCTGCTTCCACTGCAGGGGGCGCAGGTTCAATCCCTGGCCAGGGAAACTAAGATCCCACATGCTGTGAGGTGCAGCTAAAAAAAGAAAAAGAAAAGAAAAAGAAACGATATATTTTAGAATTAATACATCAGTGCTAAAGAGGGTAGAGTTAGTAAAGTAAGGCTTCTTACAAGATAAGAATTTTGATCCAGCTCTTAAGCAAAGTTACGAACATGGATTAGAGAAGTAAGGAACTCCTAACACCCAGAGAGAATGTGGAAATCCCCCAGGTTTTTTCTTTTTCTTTTTTTTTCATTCTCATGCTCCAGCCCCCAAGTGATCTTATGGTGGCAACAGAAGCTGCAGTGGGAGTCACCAAGAGCCAAAACACTCAGTTACTCCCCCTCCCCCCCTTAAGGAAGGAAGGCGGTAAAGCTTTCTGGCTAGCTGCTGGGAACTAGAACGTACCATAGAGATCATAGACAGACAACCTCAGGGAAAGTGACCCCATAAAGTTGTTTGTGGGCTTTGGAGCTCATCCCCCAATCTGAAAGGAAAGGATCTGAGCCTAATCAGCATACCAAAAACTTTGAGAACTGAAATAAAAGACCACGACCCAAAACCCGGATTGACTTCTGGGTGGTGTGTACATGGGACAGATATAAAAAATGCTGCAACAGTTTTGAAAGCTGAACTGAGATCAGGGCCACAGTCCACAGAAAGTGGGTTGGAACTCACAACCCAAACCTAATGAAGTCAGTTGCTTGCTAAAGCAAAAACATCAACATTGTCCATAGGATTTAAGTAAGACCCATAGACTCATACTATTCAAAATGTCCAGGATACAATGCAAAATTACCTGGTATAAGAAGAACCAGGAAAAGCCCAACTTGGACGGGAAGAAAAAAAACCCGAAAGTCAACATTGAAATGACACTGATGTTACAGTTATATGACAAAAGAAATAGGAAATGTAAAGAAGAGCCAAATAAATATATTAGAACCGAAAAATATGATAACCAAAGTTTAAAAACTCACTGAGTGGGCTCAGTAGCAGAATGGAGATGACACAGGACAGAGCCAGTGAACTTGAAGATAGATCAGTAGAAATTATCCAATATGAAGGAGAGAGAGAAAGGGACAGAGGAGTTGAGCAGAACAGAGCCTCAGGGACCTGTGGGACAATAATAGAAAGTCTAACATTCGTATCATTGGAGTCCAAAAAAAAAGAGGAGGAGCACCAGGCTGAAAAAAATATTTGAAGAAATAATGTGAAAATTTCCCAGGTTTGGCAAAAGACAAACTTACAGATTCAGAAAGCTCAGTGAATCCCAAACAGGATAAACCCAAAGAAATTCACTCCTGAACACATCATAATCAAACTGTTGGGGGGAGAGGAAAAAAAGGTCAAAAATCTTAAAAACAGCCAGAGAAAAATGATGTGTTATAAGGGAAGATTATTCAAATGATGACTGTTTCTTATCAGAAACCATGGAGGCCAGAGGAAGTGGAACAGTGTTTTTAAAGTGCTAAAAGAAAAGAATTATCAACTCGGATTTTTTAATCTAGCCAAAAAAAAAATCTTTAGGAGTAAAGGTAAAGAAAGACATTTTCAGATGAGGGAAAACTAACAGAATTCATTGCCAGCAGACCCGCTCTGAAAGAATTGCTAAAGGAAGTTATTCAGACAAAAGGGAAATGATACTGGAAGGAAACTTGGAACATCAAGAATGAAGGAAGAGAAAAAGTAATGGTATATATAATAGACTGTTTTTCTCTTCTTGAGTTATTTGAAATATATTTGATAGGTGAAAGCAAAAATTGCAGCATTGTCTGCTAAGGATTTCAGCGTATGTAGGTCTAATATGTGAGAAAACTACAACATGGAGGAGGGAAAAGGGACCTATGTGGGTTTTTATGTTCCACATAAAGTGGTAAAATTTTGATTCTAAATTAAGTATATACGTTGTCATCTTTAATGATGAACTTTAACAAAGAGATGTTGTCAAAACCACAGTTAATTTAATTAAATAATAAAAAAATGTTTGAATAACCCAAAAGAGGGCAGGAAATGGCAAAGAGGGAGGAAAAACAGAGAGAACAAACAGAAAACAAATAATAAGATGGTAGACCCAAATCCAAACATATCAATAACTACATTAAATGCAAATAGTCTAAATGTGTATACACCAATTAACAGAAATTATTAGACTGTATTTTTTTAAATGATACAACTATAAAATGTCTTCAAGAAGCTCACTTCAAATATAATGATACAGGTCTGTTAAAAGTAGAAAATGGCAAAAGGTATACCATGTAAACACTAATCAAAACAAAGTTAGAGTTGCTATATTAACAGCAGAAAATTAGACTTCAGAGCAAAGAAAATTGCTAGGGATAAAGAAGGATTTTACATAATGAAAAAAGAGCTAATTCACTAAGAAGAGATAACAACCCAAAATCTGTGTGCACCTAACAACAGTGCTTCAAAATACCTGAAGCAAAAACTGGTAGAACTGAAAGGAGAAATACAGTTCATAATTATACTTGGCAATTTTTATCACTCCTCTCACAGTAACTGATAGAAATATTGGATAAAAATTCAGCAAGTAAAAATGTATCCCTCTTTTGATAATTATTTTAACTGATATCTCTGCTTTCTGAAATACTTGAGAGGTTTCGCAATCCAGAAGAAGTTTGGAATTTCCTTCTCCCTTTATGTCTTTTGACTCTGTTGGATTCCTAATTCAAACAGAGACTTTGAGAGTCTTTGTCTCAGTTCAGGTATGCCCTATAGACTCTTTAAATATCATTTTTAATTATATCATATTAATTATTTAACCATCTTCTATAGGCTTTTCATTGTTTCTAATATTCTACTGTTACAAATCTTGATCACACCTAAAAAGTAACATAAAAATTAAAGATAATATAAAGTAAAAATAACACTAAAAATAATAAATCCTTAATATCATCAAAAAAATCAGTAAGGATATAGAAGAACTGTCAACCAATGGGATGTAATTGATAGGTATAGTATGCTCCACCCAACAATAGCATGATCCACATTCTTTTCAAGTGCACATGGAACATTCAACAACGATAGACTATATTCTGGGTCATAAAAAGAACTTTAATGAACTTAAAAGAATTGAAATCATACCAAGTATATGCTCTAACCATAATGGAATTAAGCTAGAAGTCAGTAAGAGAAATATAACAGGAAAATCTGCAAGTTCTTGGAAATTAAACAACACACTTCTAGGGCTTCCCTGGTGGTGCAGTGGTTGAGAGTCTGCCTGCCGATGCAGGGGACGCAGGCTCGTGCCCCGGTCTGGGAGGATCCCACATGCCGCGGAGCGGCTGGGCCCATGAGCCATGGTTGATGAGCCTGCGCATCCGGAGCCTGTGCTCCGCAACGGGAGAGGCCACAGCAGTGAGAGGCCCGCGTACCACAAAAAAAACAAAAAACAAACACACTTCTAAATAACCCATGGGTCAAAAAGGAGGTCTTAAGGAAAATTAGAAAATATTTTGAACTGAGTGAAAATGAAAATACAACATATCAAACAGTGATTGAGACAATATATACTGTGATGCCTACTATAATACAAAGTAGGCCAATTACCGATGTTTGAATGCTTATACCATTATTTATGCATCATGGACACATACAAACTCTGTAAAATACTCGGGTAGCAAGTGCCAAGGGATTGTATATTGACCCAGTTGGTAATATAAGTCAGTTAATTTGACAGTTAACTATTAAATAATCATGCTGTCAGAATCAGGTGTGGATCAAAGGGAGAAAGTAAAAAAATGAACACAGTAGGATGATGCACCTAAAGCAGTGCTTAGAGGGAAATTGATAGCGTTAACTGTTTGTATTACAAAAAAAAGAAAGGTCTCAAATCAATAATCTGAGTTTCCACTTTAAGAAATTTTTTTGAAAAGCAGAGCACAATAAACCCAAAGCAAACAGAAGGAAGGAAATAGTGAAGATAAATCAATTAAATTGAAATTATAGAAAAAATCAGTGAAACCAAAATCTGAATATTTGAAAAGATCAATAAAATTGATAAACCTCTAGCAAGGCTGACAGAGATAAAAAGAGAAAAGGTACAAATTAGTAATATCCAGAATGCTAGACCTCCACAGACTTTAAAATCATAATAAGGGAGTACTAAACATATTTGACAATTTAAGGATAGCAGACCAATTCCTCAAAAATCAAAAACTATAAAAATTCATCCAAGATGAAATAGATAACCTCGATAGTCCTATATCTGTTAAAGGAAGTAAATTCATAATTAAAAAAAAATAAAGTTGGAGGAATTAATAATCAATTGTAAGACTTAAAATAAAGCTATAGTAATGAGCAGTGTGTAATTGGCAAAAGGATAGAAACCTAGACCCATGGAGGAGAATAGAAATAATAGACTCAAACAAGTGTGGCTATTTGATTTTTGACAATGATGCAAAAGCAATTTAATGAAGAATGAATAGCCCTTTCGACATGTAATGTTGGAAAAATTGGGCATCCATATGCAGAAAAAATAAACTTTGAGCTAAAGCTCTTACCTTATACAGAAATTAAAAATATATATCATAGGTCTAAATGTATCAATAAAACTATAAAACTTTAAGAAGTAATACATAAGAGAAACTCTTCATGACCTAGGGTTAGGTGAAGAGTTCTTAGACATGAGATCAAAATCATGATTCATTAAAAAAAGGAAAAATCTTGGCACGATTAAAAACCTTTGCTTTGGAAAAGACACTGTTAAGGGAAAGAAATAACAAACCACAAACTAGGAGGAAATGTTTACAAATCACCTATCCAACAAAGGACCTGTATCCAGTATATATAAAGAACTCTCAAAAACACTCAGTAAAAAAAAAAAAAAAAAGGCAACCAATCCAATTTAAAAATAAACAAAAGACTTGAACAGATTCTTTACCAAAGAGGACATAAAGATGACAAATAAGAATGTGAAAAGTTGTTTCATTATTAGCATCAGGGAAATGCAAATTGAAACCCTGACAAGATACCATTCCACACTTATTGCAATGGTTAAAATACAGAATACTGACAATACCAAGTGCTTGTGAGGATGTGGAGCAACAGGAACCTTCATACTTATTTTGCTGGTAGGAATGTAAAATGGTGCCTCCAGTCTGGAATACAGTTTGACAATTTCTCATAAAGATCAGTATACACTTTCCATATGACCTAGCAATCGTTTTGGTTATTTACCCTAGAGAAATGAGAATTTATACCCATATAAAAATGTACAGAAATGTTTCTAAGTAACTGAATTCATAATAGCCCAAAACTGGAAACAACTCAAACACACTTCAATGGGTGAATGAATAAACTGTGGTGCTTTCATACCGTGGAGTACTACTCAGCAATAAAAAGGAGCAGACTACTGATACACCCAACAACTTGGATGGCTCTCAGAGGCATTATGCCGAGTGAAAAGAGCCAGACTCAAAAGACTACGCACTGTTTAATTCCATTTATATGGCATTCTTGAAATTTCAGAACTATAATGGTCAGTGGTTGTCATGGATTAGAGAATGGTCTGAATACAAAGGGGCAGCAAAGGGGAGTTTGGGGGGTGATGGAACTGTTGTGTATCCCGATTGTCATGTGTGTTACATGTGCTAAAAGTCATAGAACTGTACCCCTCTCCCAAATCAATCTTACAGTGACATTTTTTAAAGTAATAATTAAAGAAAATCAGGGGACTTCCCTGGTGGCACAGTGGTTAAGAATCCGCCTGCCAGTGCAGGGGATACGGGTTCGAGCCTAGTCTGGGAAGATCCCACATGCTGTGGACCAGCTAAGCCCGTGTGCCACAACTACTGAGCCTGTACTCTAGAGCCTGCGAGCCATAACTACTGTGCCCATGTGCCACAACTACTGAAGCCCATATGCCTAGAGCCCGTGCTCTGCAACAAGAGAAGCCACCGCAATGAGAAGCCTGCGCACCGCAAGGAAGAGTAGTCCCTGCTCACCACAACTAGAGAAAGCCTGTGTGCCGCAGTGGAGGCCCAAAGCAGCCAAAAAAAAATTTTTTTTAATTAATTAATTATTTTTTTTTTAATTAAAGAAAATCAAATTTCTGTGGCCTGGTGATAAAAAGATATAACTCTGCTTCAAGGATAAATCTTTTCAAATATAAGGGTATATGTGGAGACATAGAGCAAAGAGACCGCCTTTTACACAAAAATTAGATGAATTAAATGTCCGGCATTGAGGTTACATGAGGTGAGTCCCAAAGCTGCCACCTTGAAAACACAGCCCGCCTAAATAGATGTGTGATTGGGAGCCCCTGCTAAGCTTTTTGTCAGGAAATCTAGTCAAGGAGAAAATATTCAACTATGACAAAAATCTCTTTTAAGGGACAAAACATTAATATTCTCATTGCTAAAGTAAAAACAAAGGGAGGTCTTTACTAAGCCCAGGTTTTAAGAAATAGATGGGATAGATTTGGGCATCAGAGTGTCAGGCCACTCATGCAGGTTCTAACCATTTAAATAAGAAAGTAAAGCCTTGAAAACATGACAGAGTTTTGAATGGGAAATTCAGGATTTTAGAGCAGGGTGTTTTTTTGTTTTTAAAAACAGTGGTAGAGTTCAGGAGGCTCTGCATTCTTTTATGCAGTATAGACATGTATTTGCTTATAGTTACCATTCTTCTGTCTTATTTATTGAGGGGGGAACACAGCATCATGGAGAACAAGAGAATCTCAGTCCTGGTTTGTTTTTATCTTGCCATAGCCAGCATTCTGGAACCCCTTTCACACATACCCCTTCCTGTCAGTTAAAGGTGATCAATTAAAAACAAACAGACCACAAAAAGAAGAGCACAAATTCTAAATTTTGTAATGATAATTGAAAATGTAAATTAGTTTCAATCATGATCCTTTTGTTCTCCTGGTTTGAAATTACTGGTTAAGGTTATTTTACATTCACAACTGTTAAACAGTGTGTCTGAGTGAGGTGAAATAGATTAGGGTGGAGTAATATTGGTGGGTGGGACCTCCCACAGGCCTGTGTATGACTGAATGCTCAAGCTGCCTCCAGGCTTCTGCCCACTTACGCCAGCTCTAAAGGGGAACAATATTCCAATAAAGATGTTTTCTTTCCTTTTATTTTATAATGGTTGTGATTTACACCGTTCCATATTAGGCTTAGCAAATTAACATCCCTATCTTCAGCTGATTGATGTACCAATTTGCCCTTTTCATTTCTTCACAAAACTAATGGGCCTAATTTGGAGAACATAGGGCTCTAGCTCCTACATTCTGCATATACCTCGTGGGATTTTATTAGAATTAAGAGTTTGAAGTTGTGTTCTATGGGTGAGGCCCCTGACCTTATCCAAAGATACCCCTGGAATATTTTCACTATTTCCTGTTTTATTTATGAGGCTCCTCTGTTAAAGTTCATCTATAACAATAGGTTCTATTACTGAGAAAATGTTTGAAAACCACTCACCTGGAAAAATGAAATTCACAAATAACGAGAACTTGAATTTTTAACCAGTCATCTCCACTTGTCCCTCTGAGCCTTTATTTAGATTATTGCTAAAAAAAAAATTTGCGTTATTTCATGCTTTACTTACTCAATATTGGAACAGTGTTTATTGAATACCTGCTATATGCCAGTACCATATTTCAGGAAGGTGTGTTACTTTTTCTCACTTTGCTGGTTGAAAAACGGTTGAGAAGTGAAGTGGCCCAAGGCAGGAAAGAGGAAGAACAAGGAAGCGGACAAACCGCATCCAAATAATTGAGCACCACAGTGTGTATATCCAAGGTGGCGGTGACTCAAGTGAGATAGGTGAGCGGTGACAAACGATTTGAGAGAAACAAACCTGCTGGAGCTCACATTGAGACACTTCGGTTACAGTCATTGAGGATTACAGAACAAGTGGAGCCAGGAGGAATGCAGAAGAAACGAGACACTTTTTCATGTCAATGCAGCCTGCCAAGGAATCCAATAAGATGCAGGCATAACGTAGGCTTAGGAACTAAGAGATGGTTCATTTTTGATCCTTGAACTTTCTGTGCAAACGCCAGATAGAATATGATAGAGTATGGGAGGTAAGACCAAAAAACAGTGGAGTAGGACCTAAATCTGTTGCGGCTGGGATGAAGCCTATCCCAGGTACCTGAGGACAGTTTTTAAAAGGGGAGAGAGAGCATTAGTGGGATATATTATCGAAGGGCATCCCATGCTTTGAGACCTAGATGTGTAGAGTCTGGGCAGGATTTTTGTTTCTGTTTTTCTGATTTTTCCACATATAATTTCTTAGGTCTCAAATCTTTGTTAAAAAAAGTTACAGGAAATTACTGTTTCCTTCCTTTTTAGGTGAAAGTAGTCGGGAGAGAACACGTTCATGCCTGTGCATTTTATTCCAAGGAAAGTCCATCAGCCAGTTTGTGTTTTGCTTGTTTTAACACCTCTGTATAGAATGGTTTGGTTTCCTATTGTAAGTAGAAGGTGGCCTAGGTAAGCTTTCAGTAGGAAAGACCGGGTCTTGAATACAAGCAAGGCTAGTTTCTAATTAAACAAGTGTCTAATACTGTAATTTCTAATGCACTATAGAAAGAAAGGGCAAAGAGCTGCCAAACTAGTTTTTCTTGGCTCTGTTTTTGCAGTGCTAATATAATTCTGGCAAGTTGGAAGAATTCAGATGAGGAATTAGTAAATTACACGTGCATGTACGTTAATACCCTTCCTTTTGTTACTTTTTTTCGTTCTGAAAATTAATTTACTGACATTGGAAAAGTATAACTACAGTGACTTATTACTGAATAACTTCTCGTACAAAACATCATGGAGGAAAATCATAAGACATCCATCTACCATGAGTCTTTTGGATGTGTAATGAGTTTCAGTAACTAAATTATGTTAATAGCTACCTGAAATTTCCTGTAGGACATCTAAACCATTGGACTCCAATAAATTATCAGTAAGAGAATTTAATTCTTATCTTGTATTCTGATGGTGGCTGCTTAGGATGGGGAGTCTGTGGCCGTAAAGCCTAGTGGCCATGTTAGGTATAAGTTATATGGATTTATTTCATTGACTGAGCTGGCTAGAACAGTATGACAGCCTAATGTAGTCTGACCAGTAGAACTGAATAGTTTCAAGAACTGAGTCTTAACTAATGAACTAGGAGAGCAAGGGAGGTGTAAATGTTAAATCTGTTTATAACATCAATTATAAGACACACCACTGATTTAGTAACAGCCTTTCAGGGGAGAAGAAAATTGTTAGCAAAGACAGCAGTTATAAGACAAATCTTTGTTTCAGAAGCATTCAAATGTGGTGATAGGTGTCTTAGAATCAAGGCAAGAGTATTACCGAGTATAACGCTCAAATGATAGCTAAGGTGAACCGAGTGCTTACCATGTGCCAGACAGTACACTTGTGCCAGACACTATATGCATTATCCAATTTAATCCTCACAAAACTTGCATGGGTGTTTTACAGATGAGGAAACTGAGGCTTGGAGAGGTTGACTCATCCTAGGACTCTGCCTACGATAAATGTCAGAGCCAGGATTTGAGGGAGAGCCTGTCTGACTGCAGAAGCCACACAGTTGTCCACTGTTTGGTGTATTTACCCTTTATCATTAATGTAAGACCTTATGCCAAAAAGAAAGATTGAAAGGAGTCAGCCAAGACCTCTCCAAAATCTGCCTCTTCACTTTCTGTTAAAGTAGTAACTGACCTCCCCTAACAACAAACAAAACAAAAAACACCCCAGCATTTCTTGAATATTCCTCAGCATCATTGTATATGTGAGCATGTGGTATTCCGTGACGCTGTCAATCATTTTAAAACTACATTCATAGCTACAATTTCTGTCTTCTAATAGCTTATAAGGTGTATAATCTCATTATAGGCTGACATACAGAGACAGTAGAACAAAACAAAGAGTATCGAGATACATTAAGGGGTTTTTGTAGCCACATTTAACCAAAAAAAGTTCTAAAGCAAACATATGCTACCTATTGTTTCGGGCGCTGTTGTACGCATTTTCTCTATTTAAACTCTTAATCTGCACCATAATCCTATGAGGCACTGTTGTCATCCTTGTTTTACAGATGAGGAAATGGAGATTGTAGTTAGATGCCTTGCCCAAGGTCATGTATCTAGTAAGCGGTAGAGCCAGGATTTGAATTCAGACTGGTTCTAGAGTCTGTGCTCTTAACAACCACACTGTACTTGCCTCATTTCATATTTTCACATTTAACAGTTTAAAATACCTTGGCTTTACTTAGCACCTTTCTTCTAAAGAGCTTATGTTGTTGGTGTCTTCATCCTCCCTATGCCAGAATCTTGGGAGTCCTGAGATATTTATGATAGGATCTCTATCCTCAAGGAGGTTACAGTACTTTAAACAGAACTGCTATATTAGCTATGGAGAGATTAAAAGTGAGGAAATATTTTGTCCTCTTTCAGCCTATTGGAGAGGTAGAAATCAAGTCAAGTCTTTGTTTATAGTGATTGGTACTGAAATCTTACCACTCCATCCTTTTTTTTTTTTTTTAATTTGCTTACATGATCAAAGACTTTTACTCAGAATTATAAGAGTGTATTGTTTGGCCTTGGCTCTTGAATGAAGTTCACCAAAATTAAAAAAGAAAAAAAAAAAGGTCACGTTCTTGCAGGTACCTCTTTGGTTTATTTCAGGAAACTTCCCAAACGCAAGTATTCATAGCTAATAAAAAGTTACAAGACTCACTACTTACCACTCATATGTCAGGTACTATACTAAGTGTTTCACACATATTATCTCATTTAACCCTCATAACAGTGCGTTGAGGTGGAGTTTCTCCCCCCACCTATTTATAAATGGGAGGAGAAGTTACTTGATCTCTCTGAGCCTTAGTTTTTCCATTTGTAAGACAGAGGAAAGGAAAGGCTCTTTATGTTCTAATAGGAATTTCTATGTCCAGATGAAATTTTTCTCAAGTGTATGCACAGAGATCTGTGTGGAACATAAACTTTACTTTTAAGAACTCAGATTTTGACATCTTTCCGATCAGAGACGCAGTTTCTGAAAGGTGCTTCTCAGAATGAAGGTGAGCAAAAATTAGAAAATTAAATTGTTAGAGACAGACATTGTGTGTCCCCAGTGCAACCACGATACACATTGGAAAGCTTTTTATTAGGCTTGGCCAGTTTCTCCTTGCAGCCTCCACCTCTAGCCCCCAGGCCAATGCCCTTCACTTTGGCCCTGTGCTCCAGCCACTTCGACTCATGGTGGGCTGTGCCCTAGTCGTGGCATTGCCGTAGCCTAACTGCGTGAGCAGGGTACCAGGTGCCTATAATAGACTGCTTCTCTGGTGCACTAAGCAAGTATTTCAGGTTGAAAACTATCCACAAAAGAACCGATTAACACGCAGAATGACATTGTTGAAAGTGCATGAATGAAAAGTGGCATATTACAAAGATCAAGGGGCTTGGACACTGAAAACCTGGGATCAAGTCTTGGCTCTGCCCCTTACTAGCTGCATGACCTAGGGCAAGTCCCATAACCTCTTTGAGTCTCAGCTTCCTTATCTGTAAAATGAGGATAATCAGAATAGCTAGTTCATTTATTGAAGATCAAATGGGAAAAAGCATAATGCAGGGGAGATGGAGCTGAAAACTAGAAAATGTCAAATGGATATTAATACATCATGCTAAACTTCATCAAGCCTCTCCTTTAGCGTAGTGTGATTTAACACATCGATAGCATTCAGGAAATCTCTGTCCACTTTAAATAGCATGCACGTATGTGCTTTAAAATTGTACCTCAATTAATCCTACACCAGCGTTCAGGCCAAGATATAAGATGCCATTTGGCATTAAAAAACCTTGATTCTAACCACGAACCATCATTCTAATTTTGACTCCATCAGTTTTTCTAGGAGGTTTTCAAACTGGCCATTACTGCCCCCTTCATTGACCAGATCTGGGATCATGAACAGGTGACTTCACCTTGATGAGCTCTGTCAAACAGGGAAGATAATTCTAGTTTCCCTCCTACGTGACAGACCTGTTGTGAAGATCAAATGCTTTGAAAAGCCTAACATACAAGTGCAAGGGACATGAATTTAAAATTGAATATGATCATCTGAGACCTCTCAGTGTAGCATAGAAATTAAAACATGCAAATAATTCTGTTAGGAAATGGAAAGTAAACATGCCATTAAAAAGTTAGGGAGAGGGCTTCCCTGGTGGTGCAGTGGTTAAGAATCCGCCTGCCAATGCAGGGTACACGGGTTTGAGCCCTGGTCCAGGAACATCCCACATGCTGCGGAGCAAGTAAGCCCGTGGGCCACGACTGAGCCTGAGCTCTAGAGCCCACGAGCCACAGCTCCTGAGCCCGCGTGCCTAGAGCCCGTGCTCCGCAACAAGAGAAGCCACCGCAGTGAGAAGCCCGTGCACCGCAACGAAGAGTAGCCCCCGCTCGCCGCAACTAGAGAAAGCATGAGCACAGCAATGAAGACCCAACGCAACCAAAAATTAAAAAATTTTTTTAAAAAATTTATAGAAAGTTAGGGAGAGTGGCTGCCATGAGAAGGGAGTAGATAAATGGAAATATCCACATTTGACTGCAATGCAGTGTTGGAAAAGACACACCCACACCGGGCTATATGCTCCTGCAATCTTATCCTGTTTCTCTCATTCTCTGGTATAGCTTTAGCAGCTAGAACAGTGCCTGGCATGTGGTAGATGCTCAGTTTGTTCAATGAATGGACAGCAGTCTTTCTGCTGAGCACAGTGACTAGTGGTGTGAAGGGAGGCTGACTTTGGCTTGCCTTGGGTCAGCCATAACAGCCTTGTCCTAGTTCTCCATCTGAGGTAGAACTTGTTCTGAGATGTCACCTAAGCCAGAGTTCACCTTAACATCCAGGTCAAATTACAAGGTTAAGTTTTCATCCTAAATGTTGCATCAATTTATTTACAGTAGCCATGTGCATTTATTTTAGTAACTGTTGATATTGCTCATCATAGACCCTTAGGGACCAGTTATTAAGGTATTAGAAAGCTGACCAAACATTCTAGATGTCGATTTTGCCTGTTTTTGGGGGGGGTGGGGTGGGCGTGGGTTGGGAAGTGGTAGAGGAGTTTTATTTTAGCCAGATTAGATATATTAGGCGAATGTGCCAGGGAAACAAAGTCAAAGTCGTTTTCAGTCTAGTTTAGATCTAGAAAGAAACCCTAGAAACTGGTCTAATCTAGGAAACCATTTTTTTCCAAATAAGATTTAATGCAGAATCCCCGACTATAAAAAAGATAAATAAGATTTGTATCAATATAGGTGTCTTTTCACTTTATAGCTTTTTTTTTTCGTTTGTCAGTGAGAACACCAGTTAATATGTTGGGATCTTACATGTCTTAAAATTTGGGAGGTAGTACATGTGAATGTGCCTGTTTTGAATTTTTTACAATGAATATATGATCAGTGAAATCAGAATCAAACATTTGGAGAAGCCTCTGAGGCATGTGGATGGAACATACTTGAAAAACACTGATCTAGTGCTACTCGTCCATACTATAGATATGGAGATTGAAACTGTAATCTAGAGAACCTCATTCTGTCTCCACGTTCTGCTTCTTGGTATGGTGATGTTAATGACTTCAGTGAATCTGAACATAGTTGACTACTTTAGTACTTCCAGGTATCAGGGGTTTCTCCTACTTGCATAAATGTTTCTAGGCCATCTTATGGTTCCAGTGGAATCCAAGGTGACTTACAAACCTTTATTTTTATTATTTCTTCTGGTTAGAAATTTGTATTTACATTTCTCATCCTGATGTTAATACATGATTATATGTAGGATGGGGGCAAATTGAAATCTTTGGGGGTTTTTGTTTGTTTTTTGGCATGGGGTTAACCTAGAAATATGACATTTAAAAAAGGAAAACTTCTGAAGGAAGGGCAGTAAATTCAAGGTAGAATCCTAGAATTGTCCCCAGTCCCAGTGAGGACCTCATGGCCAGTATTTGGGTATTTCAACATCTGCAGCGTTAAAGCCAGGCCTGTCTCCTAAGATGGAAATTGCCATGTGCAGAATGACTTGACAGAAAATGGTGTACATTCTATATAATCTTCTAACAGCAGAATGCGACCAGTGGCGCTTCCCTAAAAAAAATAAATTACCCGAAATTTGCAGCACATTCATATTCAATTTCATCACAGCAGATGCTCATTAGTATGTTGTTATTAATTGGTATTCACTTTAGGTTTTGTTTAAAATGAAGATAATAATTAGGTTTTAATTACTGCATCATTCGTTGGGGGGGGGTTGTCTGCGGGGAGAGGCAAAGAGTGAAATGCCTCTTAAAGCACTGAAATAGTTCCTGATGCTTATTTAGCACCGTGTGCTGCTAAAGACATTGAAAAATGACTTCATCTTTACCCAAAAAAAATAGGGCTAGGATTCTAAAATGAAGAAATTGCTGTGTGTGTGTGTTTTTTAAATAAGCCCATCGTTATCAAGAACTCACTGTAAATTGTCTACTTGATGGACATACTGAATCAGATGATAATGTGCACTACCATTCTTCCTAATCAAATTACCAAAAAGACTTCTTGGAAAAGTAACCCTCACAAGCGGCTGATTAATGAAGTGGTGGCAATGTTTTGTATTAGAACTAATTGAAGTAATCCAAATAAGTTATTTCTGTAGCCTATGGAAATAATTTCCTTTGCAAAGAAGTACAGTGGAGCTGGCAATCCAGTATTTTTTTCACCCTCTGTTGTTCTCTATTTGCAAAAAAAAAAGCTAAGTTAATATAGATATTGCACATAAAATGGGTAGAAAACCAATTTAATTGAGTGGCAGGAAAAACAAGAAAGCATATCTCAGTCTTTTTGTAATCAAGACTAATAATTTATATAAGGCTTAAAGGTGTATGGAAATTGAGGGGTACTGGAATTCTAAAGGCATATGTTAACTAAAACAGTAGAGATGGCAGGTTTTATTTTTAAGCTACTATTTCTTTTTTAAAGGAACATTTATTTATTTATTTATTTATTTATTTAGGCTGCGTTGGGTCTTCATTGCTGTGTTCGGGCTTTCTCTAGGTGCGGTGAGCAGGGGCTACTCTTTGTTGCTGTGTGTGGGCTTCTCACTGCGGTGGCTTCTCTTGTTGCGGAGCACAGGCTCTAGGCGCTCGGGCTTCAGTAGTTGTGGCACGTGGGCTCAGTAGTTGTGGTGCACGGGCTTAGTAGTTGTGGCGCACGGGCTTAGTTACTCCGCAGCATGTGGGATCTTCCCGGTCCAGGCATCGAACCCGTGTCCACTGCATTGTCAGGCGGATTCTTAACCACTGTACCACCAGGGAAGTCCCTACTGGAGTATAGTTGATTTACAATGTTGTGTTAGTTTCAGGTGTATAGCAAAGTGAATCAGTTATACATATACATATATCCACTCTTTTTTTTTTAAAGATTCTTTTTGCATATAGGCCATTACATAGTATTGAGTAGAGTTTCCTGTGCTATACAGCAGGTTCTTATTAGTTATCTATTTTATATATAGTAGTGTGTATAAGTGGTATGTGTGTGTGAGAGAGAGAGAGAGAGATGGAATATTACTCAGCCCTAAAAAAAGAATGCAGTAATGCCATTTGCAGCAACATGGATGGACCTAGAGATTATTACACTGAGTGAAGTAAGTCAGACACAGAAAGTCAAATATATGATATCGCTTATATGTGGCATCTATAACAACAGGTACAAATGAACTTATTTACAAAACAGAAGTAGAGTCATGGATGTTGAAAACAAACTTACGGTTACCAGGGGATAAAGGGTGGGGAGGGATAAATTGGGAGATTGGGATTGACATATACATATTAGTTCTTTATCTTTACAACATTCCTGAGAGGTTTATTAGCCTCATTTTATAGACGAAGAAATTGATGTGCGAATAGGTTAAGCATTGTGTCCAAGGTCACCCAGTCCTTTAAGTGGCAGAACTGACTTTCAGACCAGATTCAGTCTGACGCCAGAGCCAGTCTGCCATGGGGAGATATACACAGGAAATGTTAGAAATCATTTCAAGGGACTAGTGTTGTGTCATTAGGTCATATGTTGAGGCTCAGTGAGAAGTGGGAGATGGGTTCCGTGAATCCCTTCCTTCCACAAAGCTTCCTTGAGGGCCAACCGCATGCCTGGCTCTGGCCTCAGCACCCACAGTGCACAGGGGACTCCACACAGTCCCTGCCCTCAGGAGTTCACATCCTAGGAGGCGGGAGGGTGATCACACCGGTAAGGACTATTGGAGTGTGTTCTCTGGGCTGGAGGGGTGTGGTGAACCATGGGATTCTAGAGGAGAGGTGACTAGGTCTGTCAGGCAGAAAGTGGGCAAACCGAAGCATGGAGGCACGAAGGCTTCCCAGAAACTGCAATGACTTTGAGGTCTGGTGAGGTAGGTAGAAACTGAGTTGGGTCTTTAGGCAAGGCTGAAAGGATGGGTCTGAAAGGGAGGGCAGAATTGCCTGGGCCAGGGCACAGAGGAGGGAGGGAGCACGCGGCCTGCCTGCCTGGAACAGGAGGTGGGAAGGAGCGGGGTGGGTCTGTGGCCAGGCTGGCGGTTGAGGGGCATGTGGAGAACTCTTGAGAGTGGGCCTGAGGGATTGAAATTCTGTCCATGGTACTCCATGGTCTGTCTCAGTGCCGGCAGGGTTTAGAGTTCTGAATCTGCTTCATGCTGCGATGCCTAGAGTAAATTCTATCTTCACCTTTTGCAAAGTAGTGGGGTTGAATACACCATCATTGTATTTTAAAGTTATAGTCAGTACTGGTTTATTTGTGCTCATAAAAGAGGAAGAATGTTTGTTTAATGATCAAAAAATACTTTCGGAGTACATTTTGGGTTTGGGGGCAGCCTATTTTCCTTCCTAGTTTGATACTATTCAGGCTTAAACCAAATGAATTTGACTTTTATGAGTTTATACCAGTTGATGTGAGAAGGCAGGCCTTGAACGTTCTAGGTTGTACAAGGAAGATCACTTGAGTTTAAGATTTTGCTGTGGCTAATCTCTAGGGTCGTGAGCCCAACTCTTCACACCCCAAGGAATTTAATTCAGGGGCAAGTTATATTTATTTTCAAGTTGATACCAAGATAGTTTTAGCCAGCTTCTTCTCTGTCCCTTCAGATGAGGCCAGGTGAGAGAAGACTGACTATCACCATACAGCAGTCTTAGAAAGCTAAAGTAAAAGACTGTGTTGTCAAAGTAGTTCAAAAGAAAGTCAGTTGAAAATCAGCCACTTTGGAAACAGTTTGGCAGGTCCTACTAA
>NC_064580.1:21707500-21762500 GCF_937001465.1 Orcinus orca
TGTAAAAAATAAAAAAGGTGAGTTTATACATTTTTCTTATTAGTTACCTACAGAATGTTTACGTTGTTTGTCATTGCATATCAATTCGACATTTTGTTGGTCGGTGTTAGGGCTGGAGAAAACCTCAAGGGCATATGGAAACCTGCAAATACTTCTGGATTTCCTCACGTAAGAATCCCCATGCCCTTGATTTGGTCTTCAACTCTTTTCAGTTCTGGTCATAATTGACTCCAGTTCTTCCATTTACAAAGATAGGCTAGAGTTTTTTTTTTAATGCCTTGACTTATTTGGTTTTTCTGTCCTTGGATATAAAATACTTTACAACTGATGGAGGAGTTGTTTCAAATATTAGTATCTTGTCTTTAGATGTTCAACAAGAACTTGGGCTATCTCCACAGCATATTTTCAGTGAATTAATAAAATTCATATAGAGAAAAAATTCCTTTAGTCCATGAGTAGCTAGGTCTTTGAACTTTCATTCATGACTGGTGGCTAGCCCATGTTTATTTGCGGTATCAACAATAACTGTTTCTCTTTTACCCCCAAGGACCTTTCCTTAAAGGCATAAAGCATTTAGAGAATTAAGCAGTGACTGATGAGTACATTGTCTGTTTCTGTCGGGTTTGTTACCTCTTTCTGGTTATTAGAACTTGATCCCCCTTCTTTCTGAATCCAGATTGTTCCCTAGATGTTCTTAGATTCCTAGGGGACAGATTCCTCTTCCAGACATTTCCAAAATTCTTATCTGAAGGGCTGAATGATCAGCAGTTTTCGAAAAGTCCAGTGACTCGGAGACTTGTAGAAGTGATCTGGAAAGTCACTGGAGACTTACCCCAGCTTTTTAGAGAACATCAAGGAGTGTATGCTGCCATCCCGGAAAATAGGAGACAACAGAGTAGTCACTTGGACGATTCTTGCTTGACAAAAGTGGAGAGGTGTTGATAGAATCTGTACACTCACGCTATTTACTCTAGTTCTGTTTCACAAGTTTAAGAATCATGACACTTTTTTGTCAGTTGATTCTAATAAATACACTATCTGGGAGTTCAGGGCCAAAACGGCATGGAGTGAATTACTGGCTCGTTCTTTTACATGTCAGATGCCCAAAGAAAATAAAGCAAAAGAAGGGTACAAAATGGCTGTCTGACAGAAAGAACTTCATGAAATGTTTCAAGAGCCTTTTATTTATTGAGTGTTAATTAGTGAAACTATTCTTCCTTTGACCTTCTGCTTATTTATTATTCCTAAATTGCATTTTTGGAATGAGTGAATTAGCAGAAATTTACATGGTCTGGACGTTCTCACATCATTTGGTAATGCTAAGTGGTGTTAGGGTGTTAGTGGTGGGATATAAACTAAAACACTGGGTCATGCTTACCCGTAGTCCAAGAGCAGACGTTTTCTAACAAGGAATATTTGATACAGTCTTGCCTGCAAGTCACCTGTTGGCATATAATAGTGCAAGTCTATGGATCCTACACCCAGAAATTCCAGTTCGGAAGGTGTGGGGTAGAGTTTGGGAAGTTCAACTTTTTAGAAAGTCCCCACAGACAGTTCTGAACACATGATTTGGATAGTTTCTAAGTACGAGAGAATTGAACACAGGTTGTAATCCATAGGGGACAATTGGAGAACAAGAATATTCTTACAGTCCATAAGTGAACAGTTACAGGGGAAACTCCCATAAGTGTAAATTAATGTAACATATGTAAAATTCACTTCTCACTTTATGAGTTGGAGTGAAGTGTTCTCTTCTTTCTGATTTGCCATTCAAGGGAGATTTGCTGTTAAAATGAATTGAAAATCTGTGGGATCCAGAGGGCAAATATATTTATTCAATTTGGACCAAGGCCAGAACACCAATAGATGTTAACATCAAAAGTCCTGTGAAAAATGACAGTCGTTACACACAGTTATATTATTGAGAATGGAGTCTAAGTATCGTCTGCCAACAAGTGCCCTGAAACTGGCGCATAAAGTATTTACCATAGACTCTCCTTTACTGTTGATACCTAGCAACATTTCCTTCGCTAGGATAGTTTTACCATTTCCATTATAAAGCCCATATTTTAGAGGTTGTAACTGGATTGTGGTTTTAATCTGTGTTTGAAATTTGGCAATTTAACTTGGAAAAAACCCACAAATTATTGGAAAGAGGTTTATTTTTATGGTGAAAAGTAGCTCTTGTCAAAGCTTTTTCCTGTGCTTTGCTTTTCAAACAAAGGTTTACAGGCCATTAGTCCATAATGTGAATTAACCCCATTTGATAGTTTTCCCTTTCCTTTAAGATGGTAAGGGACTCACTTTGGTGAAGTATCCACTTCATATTCACCATAACTACATAACATTTTTAAAATCTTATTTCTGTGGGACTTTGGCAGAAAGTCCAAAGACTTCTGTGGGATTGTAACTGCTCCAGAATGTACATAGATAGCATAATAGATCCAAAACAAGTTTTAGAGGAACATAGTGGCAATATATGAAGTAAAAATCCATTTCCATGATGGCAGCACATAATGGTCCCATTTGGCTGCCTCATCCCAGGGGGGCCTTGGCCTGAGTAGTGATAAGTGAACTGTTTGGGGGAGACATGAATCAATTCACATCTTTGCCCAATTGTCTAAATTAAGTCTGCTTAAAAAAAGAGGAGGAAAAAGAGTCTCCGACTTTTCTCAACTGAGCCTTTTTTTATTTATTTGGCAACGATAAAAGCAGTGTGTATATATTTTCTATTATTTCTTGAGTGCCATCCCAGATGTCAGAAAAACAAAGATGGCCAATGCTCCCTGCCCTGGAGGAGCTTAGAGTCCTTTGCAGACCGAAAGATTCAGATACAGTTAAGTGTGATAAACCACTGATCTGGTCAAATTGTTTTGGAAACAAAGAAAGGGATCCACTAACTGCCTTTCTTAATAGACTTTATTTTTTAGAGCAGCTGTAGGTTCACAGCAAAGTTGAACAGCAGGTACAGAGATTTCCCATGTACCCCCTGCCCCCACGCATGCACAGCCTCCCTCATTATCAGCATCCCCCACCAGAGTGGGGCATTTGATGAACCTACACTGACACATCGTTATCACCCACAGTCCATGGTTTACCATAGGGTTCACTATGAGACACTGTGTGAGTTTGGACAAATGTATGATGACATGCGAACACCGTTACAGTATCATACACAGTAGTTTCACTGCCCTAAAAATCCTCTGTGCTACTCCTAATCACCCCTCCCTCCCCATAACTCCTGGCAACAGCTGAATTTGTTTGTTTGTTTGTTTGTTTGTTGCGGTACACGGGCCTCTCACTGTTGTGGCCTCTCCCTCTCCCGTTGCGGAGCACAGGCTCCGGACGCACAGGCTCAGCGGCCATGGCTCACGGGCCCAGCCGCTCCGCGGCACGTGGGATCTTCCCGGACCGGAGCACGAACCCGTGTCCCCCGCATCGGCAGGCGGACTCTCAACCACTGCGCCACCAGGGAAGCCCTGTTTGTCTGTTTTTTTTACTGTCTCCATAGTTTTGCCTTTTCCAAAATGTCATGTGATTGGAATCACATAGTATGTAGCTTTTTCAGATTGGCTTCTTTCACTTAGTAAGATGCATTTTAAGTTTCCTCTGTCTTTTCCTGACTTGGTAGCTCATTTGTTTTTAGCGCTAAATAATATTGCATTGTCTGGATGTACCACAGTTTATTTATCAGTTCACCTACTGAGGGACGTCTTAGTAGCTTCTAGATTTCAGCAGTTATGAATAAGCTGCTATAAACATCCATGAACAGGTTTTTGTGCAGACGTGTTTTCAACTCCTTTGGGTAAACACCAAGGAACGCAGTTGCTAGATCATTTGATGTTTATTTTTGTAAAAAACTGAAAAACTGACTTCCAAAGTGGCTGTACCACGTTATTTTGCAGCCAGCAGTGAATGGCTGTTCCTGTAGCTCCACAGCCTCCCCAGCGCTTGGTGGTGTTGGTGTCAGTGTTCCGGATTTTAGCCATTCTGATAGTTGTGTAGCGGCATCTCAGTGTTGTTTTAACTGGCATTTCCCTGATGGCATACGATGTGGAGCATCTTTTCATATGCTTATTTGCCATTTGTATATCTTCTTCGGTGAAGTGTCTTTGGCCCATTTTTTTAGTCGGGTTGTTTGTTTTCTTATTTAAGAGCTCTTTGTATATTTTGGGTAACGGTCTTTTATCAGATGTGTCTTTGGCAGATATTTTACCCCAGTCTGTGGCTTGTCTTTTTATTCTTTTGAACACTAATTGCCTTTTCACTTTAGTGTTTGATCTTTCCGTATTCCTAGAAACAAAAGCAGAAAAACCACTTTTTTTCTGTTCCTGTTCTCTCTTACCAGATGCTTAGCTCCCCTTATTCTGCGTCAGCTATTCGTGGTAGGATGGTGTATTAGTCTGCTACACCTGCCATAGCACATTACCACAGACTGGGTCGCTTCAGCAACAGAACGTATTTCCTGATTGTTCTGGAGGCTAGAAGTCTGAGATCAAGGTATCAGAAGGGTTTCTTCTTCTGAGGCCTCTTTGGCTTGTAGATGGCCGTTTTCTCCCTGTCTTCACATGGTCCTCCCTCTGTACCTTTCTGTGTCCCATTTCAACTTAATTACCCCTTTAAAGGCTCTATCTCCAAATATAGTCACATTCTGAGGTACTGGGGGTTAGGACTTCAACCCCTCTTTGATATGACTTTGGGGGTGGGGGGTATACAGTTCAGCCCATAACACATGGTCGTCTTGGTGAATGTTCTATTAGTCCTGCCAGAATAGGAACACCAGGATTGAGGACTCTGTGTTGAAGAAAGGAATTGGAGCTATGGTATAAATGTTTGCAAAAGGATGGTGCTTTAACTGTGGACTTTTGAAAAGCATCTGTTAGGAAGCCCAGTTTCTCAGTGGAGTCCCTTTAGGCCCAGAAGGACTATACTTCAGCTCACCCCTACTTCTTTCAAAGGCCCATGAGCGGCCTGAGGGCCACAGCCTACTGGGCAGCCCCTGTCAGGGGCCGAGCTGCTCACTCCTCTCAGCATGGTGAGATCCCCCAGCCACTTCCCCTCTCAAGCTTTGTTCTCACTGGCTTGTTTTGCCAGTCTTTTCTTAAACTTTTCTTGTTACCATCGCTCTTCTTTTGTATTTTCTTTATACCTGATGGTAACGTCTGTGGGTATTTGTTGTTTCCGTTAGTGTCACCAAAACTAGGCTGACCCTTTGTAAGGTACTTTATAGTTTCCTGTCATCCTTTCAGATGTCTCACACAGGTCCTCACAACAGCCCCATGAGGTAGCAGTGGATTGTGCCCCATTATATTGGTGAAGAAATTTAATGTAGTATAAGCTTCCTTCCTTTGCATTCCCATAGCACCCTGTGAAATGCCCTTCTTGTAGGACTGGTCCTGAATTGTTTTTTTGGTTTTTTTTTAAGATTTTACAAAATGTTCTTAATTTATTTATTTATTTTTGCTGTGTTGGGTCTTCGTTTCTGTGCGAGGGCTTTCTCTAGTTGTGGCAACCGGGGGCCACTCTTCATCGCGGTGCGCAGGCCTCTCACTGTCACGGCCTCTCTTGTTGCGGAGCACAAGCTCCAGGCGCGCAGGCTCAGTAGTTGTGGCTCACGGGCCTAGTTGCTCCGTGGCATGTGGGATCCTCCCAGACCAGGGCTTGAACCCATGTCCCCTGCATTAGCAGGCAGATTCTCAACCACTGCGCCACCAGGGAAGCCCCTGAATTGTTTTGACTTTCTCTTCCACTGAGTTCATGGAGGCAAAGGGTTGTACCTTGTTGATCTGTGCTTTGCCTATGGGAGCCAGCTCAGTAAATATTTGTTGAATGAATTCTTAGTGCAAAATAAGGTCACACAAGCACTTTGAAAAACTGTGGAGGAGTGAGTCCTAGGAATTACTTCTGTCCATGAATGGCAGTGTGCTGGAAAGTTCTCCAATCTCCTGTATTGCTCGCATGACTCAGGTGTGCCATAAGTTAATGTCAGGAAATTTCCTTGACATTTTCAGATTTAATATCTGTCATTTCAACTCTTTGCAAGTGATAACTGAAGATGAGTGACGTCGTAGCTCTCATTTTGCTGATGCCAAATTTGAATTGAATCAAAAGGATGTCAAGTCACTTAACTAGTGAGTGAGCCTGGGTGCCTGCCCCTCACCCACACTGCCAGAGTCCTGTTCTCTGCTTGCTATCGGCCAAATAGTTACACTCATGAAGTGGTAATGATTGTATTACCTTGTGGAAAATAGGGACCCCAAAGAGAGACAACAGCTAGTACTGAAAAGCTAAGGAATCTAAAAAACTCTTTTGGTGGTTTAGTGTTTTGTTTTTTGGGTTTTTGTTGTTGTTTGGTTTTGGGGTTTTTCTTTTTGTTTTGGGGGGGGTTTGCCAGAAAATAAGAGTTGTATGGGAAAAAATTATATGCTTTAGTGCATATGGGAATTTGGAGATTTCTGAGGGTTTAAGACAGCTCCCTTTTCAATGTTAAGGATTTCTACTATTCCTAAACTGCTAAAGCGAAAGTGAAAGAGTTATATCATTGCTAGAAGTACTGAAATACAAGTAGCAAAGAGCCGCTGGAGTCCTCTCTAAGCCAGTTGACATTCTTAGAATTTACTTTGTTAAAGCCTCAGGAGGCATTAAGAAGAAGGCTGTGTCAGACACCCTGTCTGATCCAATTCTTATGGGTTATTCCACTGAATTTTAGAAATGAACCTTTTCTCTGTTTTTAATAAATAATAACAGAGCATACACAAAACAATTCATACCTACCAAATACATATAAAAGTAAAGGTAGAATTTCACTTAAGTACCAATTTGGTCTTCTTAAAGTTATATTTTTTATAACTGTGAAAAACATTTTCGTTAAAGAAACTGATTTTGAAATGGGCAGTCCATTTTCCTTTTGTTTCATTTTCTTACGAATAAAAAATGATCTGAGGTTTTGGGTTTTTCTTTTTAACTTTCTTTAGTTTAAGTGAATTTTTATCGTGGGAGACTCTAACGTGGCAGTTCAGAACAATTCATGATTAGGAAGTGATTGTAGAAACACATAAAGAATTTTGATGATAGAAAAAGTGGTTCATATAATCCTGAGCTTTGGGGGAGTGTTGTTATTGTTAGACATTATGTAGTTTCAATCTTTAATGACTTAGAGAAATACTAACAATATAAGGTCAAAGTCCAAAACTAAGTAACCATTATGATTCTAATTTGTAGTTTATATGCAAGGTGGAAAAGTTAGTAAGAAACACTAGAATTGTTTACAGCTGTTATCTGTGGGTGGATTATAGATAATTTTTATTTTCTTCTTTATATAATCTGGGCATGTACTGCTTTTATAACAAGAAACAAATTATAAGAACTGAAATTTTACAAAGAAATGTTTTGTTCAACTTGAAATAATGATTCCAGTAGTTTAGCAGTTGAGGAAAAAAATAACATACAGATGAACCCAGGTCAGCTTTTTTCTCCCTGCATTTTTTTCCAAATCAAACATAATGCCTTATTACTCAGAGAGTGATCAGTATACCAGCAGTGTCGGCATCACCTGGGAACTTGTTAGGAACGCAAAATATCAGGTCCTCCCCAGACCTACCGCATCAGTATCTGCATTTTAACAAGATTCCCAGGTGATTCCTGGGCATATTAAAGTTTGAGAAGCACTGATTCAAGACACTCTCCTTAGTAACTAAAGCCTACTTCCATTCTATTCATCCATTGATTGGGGCCATCCTTTTGGCAAAACTTTAAAATGACAAATGGGCAGAACACAGAAGGCCTAGCCAGGTTTCAGGTGGAATTGGCATGACAGCCTAGTCTTCTGAAATATATTCTGTAATTAAGCTTAAAAATGTAGTAGCCTGAGAAGAGCTAGGAGAGGGGGGAAAAGCAAGAAAGCATGAGTTCCTCCACTTTGTTTCTTCGTAACTAGAAGGAACAACGGAGAAGTAAATTAAGATTTTCAGAATGGCTTTCAGCTTCTCAAGATGAGTGGCTTATAAAAGAGAAAACTGGAATGTAGCTCTATAGCCACTTCATACAAGGGTTACTCTGTATGTGCCCACCAGTCACCACATTCTGGGTCTCATTACAACATTGATTTAGTATGCTTGTAAAGATTTCAAGGCATCGAACTAGAATTTTTTTGAAATGAAAACAAGATTCTATTTCTTAATTTTGGAACTACAGAATTTACTTTGGCATTTACTTTTCCTACTGTTGCTGACTTTTCTGTTGTATTTTTATGCTCAGTACAAGAATGACAAAGTTGGTATTTTCCTGTGGCAGCCTGGAGCCCCTTCATACTGCTTTGCTTTTCTCTCTGATTACTGCTAATTTTGTTTCTGTTTTGTTGTTTAACTAAAGACAACTTTACAGTGTGACAGAAGAGAAACTACATTTTCCAGGGAATTGTCATCATAGTTGCTTTGCCCGTAGTGGAGGTGTCTTGTCTCTGTATATTTTCTGTTATCCTCTTTAGGATAGCGAGAGTTGTATATGACAAAGCTGCCATGTGTTTGGGCAACAAACTTCCAGATTCTAATAACGTGCCTTTTCTTTAAGCCCATTTCTGTAAATACGCACTCAAGTTTTGCACTTTTATGTAGAAATGGACTCACAAGCATGCTGTGATAACAGATGTGTTACAAGTTTTGTAAAATCCTTTCCTAGTATGTCTTTTCAATGAGCAGGTTCCTTGTTCCTTTTGTAGTGACAAGTACAGCAGCACAAACAAGGGCATTATCTAGGTGATAATGCTGTGGTTGATGGTCTTCATTTGCAAAACATATTGTCATTTTTTGAGTGTTTGAGAGCCGGGAAAACCTGATAAGATTTTTTTCATGTACTTTAAAAGATATATACTTCTATCACCAACGAGGGAAAAAATAATAAATAATTTTCAAGCAGTTACACCATAATGTGAGCTAATCACTTTATTTTGAAGAAAAGTATTTTTGAACAGTTGAGCTAGTGAATTTACTTTTAAAATGTATTGTGCTTACACAGTACATGGTTTTATTTCCATGATGTTTTTTACTACATAATTATACATCTTAATTACGTAATTACTATCATAATTATTATGTAATTGCATGTACTTCCACTAATTACAAAATCAGGAAGTGTAATTATCTAGTAAAAACTTTATGAAATTTCATGCACTAAAAATTACTTAAAAGGCTATCTATTCCAGTGGTCTACTGGAAGGCTTTCCGTGGTTAGTCTTAGTCCTGACTTTAGTTTAGAACTTGAACCCAAAGGCCAGGAGAAGAAGGACAGTTACAGACTAACACTAAACTGCGTATTGCAATAGAGGTAAGATGGCCTCTGTTCCTTACGAGTTAAAGCCAGGGTGCGTTTGAATTTCTTTGTGTTTATGGAATTGTGGTAAGAGTAATATCTTATGTTTGAGGTAGCATCACAAAAACTGTCAATTGAAAAGGACAGTTCTCGGGAAAGAATGTTAATAGAATTGACAATCAAGCCATTAAGGTTACAAAAGAGCCAGGCCTTCTATACTTCTGTAATGTGAATGGCTTATTTAGCTATCTCTGTCTTTAAAATAATAATAATAGTAGGAGGAGGAGTAATATTATTATTATTTAAAATTCTGTTTCTTTAGTTTGAAGAGGGCTTTCCCCCACCAGTTTGTGTTTATATTTACCAAGATGGGAACAAACATATCAAAAGAGCATAATCCTTTTCTACTATTACTTGATGTCAAAAGGAGCTTTTGAGACATAAACATACACACACAAACATGTAACATCAGACCCTAAAGACGGAAGGTTTAATTCAATAAAGCTATGATGTCTACCATTCAAAACGACATACAAATTGCACAGTGAAACAATAGTCATGACAGCAAATTAGATATGACATCTAAATTACACTACAAAGAGAAATCCCAGAACCATTTTTGGTCTGTAGGAGTCTATTTTAGCCCAGGTTTAAAACCCAGTCTAGAGACTGCTTTGTTGCCTAAGTAGGGTAAAGTTGTAGAAAACTAATTAGAGGTTGGTTGAATTAATTGCAGATTAATTAGGAGGAAAAGGCTTATAATACTCATGGCCGAGAAGAGAGTAGATCCTGTAACTATCAAGATAGAATGTACTCTAAGTTTCAGGAATATTAAATTATCGATATTTGTATAACATCTATAATAATCTGTTATAACATGACCTAAATAAAGCACTTGGGTTAGATATAGTTACACTAAAATTTCTTCCCCTCAAAATTAGTGCTTTTCGCTAGAAGTGTATTGAATCAACCACGTAAAATATAACAGTTACTTCTTTTAAAAATGCAGCCGTAAACATTAAAAGGTCTGTAGTCTTAAAAGCATGTGACATTCCCTTTTGTTGTTGTTGTTGTTCTTAACTCTTTCTAAAGAAGCACACTTTGTGGTTTTATCAGCTATTGACTTTGTGACTTTTTAATACCAGCTAAAATTTGTAATAAATGTGACCTTAAACAAAAAAGTCAGTGAAAGAAATGAAAACACCAGCCCCGTTTGCTTCAAGCAAATTAGAGGGTTTATAGTCATCCAGAATTATTTCCTGCTCTCAGAGATATTTGGGATTTAAACAGGTTCGGTCTGACTCTGGTTTTTTTTCTCTAGTAGTTTGGGATTATTTTTAAATTGCATATTCTTTTCCTCTTGGGAATCTTTGCTCATTTACTTAGGCCAGAATTTAATGTCTCCATCATTTCTTATTTGCCTTAACTTTGTCGTGATAATGTTTCTTTTCAGAAATGTTTATGCTCCTTTTATGTTTATAAGAGACAGCACTTGCTTCTCATGCATCTTCTTCATCTTGTTTTTGTTTGTTGTTGTTGTTTTTACCAATTGCATGCGCCATATCTGAATAGCCTCTAATGGTTAAAAGTTAAGTGTTTTTGTGTAGTCCTCACCTTTCCGATTACAGTGCAGATTTAATTTTTAACCTGACATAATGTTTAAACTGACTGGGTTTTTTTGTTTGGTTTTAATTTGCTTTGCTTTCTGGCTTTTCATAGAAATTGGCATATGTTTTCATTATCCTCTGTAATTCTTTAAATTTTTCATAATTCTCTAAGGGCTTCAGCCATAACTTTTGAAGTTTGTGTCCCTGTGATATCTCCAGTTACTCAGTAGCCGCAGGCCCAGATGTGGTGTTGATTTGCACGTGATTAGTCAGTGTCCATTTATTATTTTATGCTGCTGCACTATCATGTCCATATAATAAATACTACCTCTCATACTTAGAGTAGTTCTTTTTATAGTTGTCATGAATTTATTCAGACCCGTCAGTATTCTCTTACTTTGTGGCCAACGGGACAGTAACTAGACGGAATTAGTAGTCTGTCATGGAGTTCAGTTGAATTAACATTGATTGCATTCTCCCCATGTAAAGGCCCTGGGAAACCTGTTAGCCTTAGCACTGTCCCTTAGAGCTTAAGGCTGAAATCAGCTGTGCTCACAAAAAGATAGGTTTGCAGAATAATTTTAGACGCTGATTTACTTTTCTTGTTTTAAGAAATTATTATAAAACCCAACTCACAAATAAGATCACCAAACCAGGTCTGTGTGTCAGTCTGGTTTTATCTGTTTCTCCTTGTTTCACACCCCGCCCCCCCAAAATTCATTCAATGAGTGTTTGCTGAGTCTCTGCCTTGTGTGATATGTAAAGGGCCCAAGTATAACCAAGACCTGGGTCCTGTTTTAGAGGTGATAATATTTCTGATCATTTTCTTATTCACGAATTCACCCTATAAGCACCTACTTTTTTTTTTTTTTTTGCGGTACGCGGGCCTCTCACTGCCGTGGCCTCTCCCGCTGCAGAGCACAGGCTCCGGACGCGCAGGCTCAGCGGCCATGGCTCACGGGCCCAGCCGCTCCGCGGCATGTTGGATCCTCCCGGACCGGGGCACAAACCCGTGTCCCCTGCATCCGCAGGCGGACTCCCAACCACTGCGCCACCAGGGAAGCCCCAGCACCTACTTTTTATAGGACTTTATATTTTATGGAGAACAGTCACATCTATTATCTTATACATTTCCCATTAGATAAAATAGTTGACATTTTTTCAGATGAAAAAACAACCTGAAAGAGATGAAACGACCCTCCTGACGTAGCAGAGCTGTGTGGTGTGAGAGCCCAGCCTTGTTTCCACTGTGTCACAGCTGCCCTGCTCTTAATCTAGTAGGGAAACTTCGACCTGAAGGCAAATAACTCTAACACAAGGGGATGGCATGAAGTGCTGTGGGATCTCTGCATTTAGCTCCGGGAAGGATTCCCAGTGGAGATGGAACCTGAATTGGGCCTTGAAGAAAAGATGAGATTTTAATCGGCACAGACGCTGGCGTGAAGTTTGAGACTAAGTTTTGTCTTTTCCACTACTCTTTAAATGCTCTATTGCTGATCTAGCTTTTATAAATCAAAGAACCTCATTTGACAAATGCATGGTGATTTTTAAAACACGTTTGAATTGGAGGTTTAGTAAAAAGCACTTATTAAGAGGGTAGTCTATGCGAAGCTTTAAACTCAAGACTGGAAGCTGGAAAGCTGTTCGCTCTTCACTCCACACTGTAACCAGTGGTGCTGCTTTGAAAGAAGTTGATTCCATCCTGCAAGATACATCTGTCAGAAGTGTATCAAAGTGTTTTCCTACCTTAAATAATTTAACTCAGATATAATAATGTAAGTATTTTGACATGAAAACGTTACATACTGTGATATATCCACTTATCTTAAAACAGACATCTTTAACTTTAAAAGAAAGAAGTATGGTAAGACAAAACAAAACAGAAATAGGAATTAAAAGAGATGAATGACAGATGGAATTAGTTTTATTTAGAAGATAAAAATAAAATCCTATTAGCATTATGACCAGAGAATGTAAAAATGTTTTACTTGAAGCATGATTGATTTTTTAAACTATCATCATGATGGAAGTTTAGACATACGTAGGACCTGTTTATGGAGTAAATGTTTACTGCTAAAATTATCCCTATGTTTTATTGGTATATTATGTATTGTCTTGCCCCCAAAAAAGTAGATGCTAAAAGTCAGTGAAATTCAAGATAAAAGGGAGGGTCTAAATCGAGCTTGTCTTCAGGAAATTATCCAACAGAGCACACATTGGTCTCTCTTAGTAAAGGCTTTATCACTTTTAACAAATGTGCCACGGGAAATTTATTAGTATGCTACAAAGAAATTCTCAAAATAATTAAGGCTAAACTACACTTGTCAAAATAAATGAATGAAATACAATTTTGAATCATCTTTCTTCACTTATTGCTCATTTGCATAATTCAGTAACTTACACAGGAGTCTTTCAGTTATTGGTGTGAATTAGCAAGGTTCTGCTATTCCTTGTTGTACGAGCGGGAATTATGCTACCGTGTAATTAGCTATTCCAGACATGGACTAACGGGAAATACCAAAGGGCACAGCAAAATCTAAAGAGACAAGGCAGGGAATCTGAAGACAAGAGACAATCAAAGACACCCAACAAACTCAAGCTGGTAGACCACAGGGAATTTTGAATGAAGCCTCTTAATTTATTTTGAGAATAAGGAATCAGTAGTATGAGAGAAATCTCAACAAGATTAGCTGACTAAGCCTACTTAAAAAAAAATCTCTATAGTGCATGGTGTGCCAGGTTAACCACTCCTGTTTGTTAGTCTGTATACAGCTCAACAAATAGCCGGCAAAGCCTTTCATGGGTATATAGTGGCTTTCCATTGAGGTTTTCACTCTTTGAAGGAGGTCGTTTATACCAATGAGATCCGTAGATGCAAATTGCTTTCGCTATATGTGAGGGGTCATTCCTTTCACAGCAGACTTGCTCATCTCTTTTATAGAGGTTTTGTTATTTTTCTACTGCTCCCAAAGGAATGATGGGAATCACGCCCCCCCCCAACCCCCCATCTAACTTAGCATCCAAATCTTTTCCTTCCAGCTCTGTGAAACTTTTGTGTGCTGATCTTTGGGAACAAAACAAGCTGTTGGCAGCAGCCCTTAGCGCTGAATCAGGAAACTTTTTTCCTTCTTTCAACCTGAAATATCATTTTTAGATTTGCCTCTCTTTTTCACCTAGTTCTTTTTTTTTTAATAAATTTATTTATTTTATTTATTTATTTTTGGCTGCATTGGGTCTTCGTTGCTGTGCGCGGGCTTTCTCTAGTTGCGGCGAGCGGGGGCTACTCTTCGTTGCGGTGTGTGAGCTTCTCACTGCGGTGGCTTCTCTTGTTGCGGAGCACGGACTCTAGGCACGCGGGCTTCAGTAGTTGTGGCTCACGGGCTTTAGAGCACAGGCTCAGTAGATGTGGTGCACGGGCTTAGTTGCTCCGTGGCATGTGGGATCTTCCCTGACCAGGGCTCAAACCCGTGTCCGCTGCATTGGCAGGTGTATTCCTAACCACTGTGCCACCAGGGAAGCCCTCGCCTAATTCTAAGAGAATTTCTTGCTCATTGCAGCAGTGTGTCACTGTAACATGCTAGGGCATGTGGGAAATTCTTGGAAGCAATGTCCTGAAAATGTCATTTTTAGTTTGGCTCCCAGATGATGTAAGCTCATTGGAACTAGAGGAGCAGAGAAGTGAAGAGATCTGTTTTAAGGGTTAGCTATGGAAACCTAACTTCTGATCCCATTACTGAAGTGGAGGGAAAGATAACATTTTTTTTTTCCTAAGCTTTTAAGAATCATACAAACAATCATAGGTTTTAGTCTATAATGTTCAGGAGTCTTAGGGAGAAGGGTTTCAGGCACACTGTGGGAGCACTCTGTAAATATTTGTTGTTTCTCCCTCCCTCCCTCCCTCCCTCCCTCCCTCCCTCCCTTCCTCCCTTCCTTCCTTCCTTCCTTCCTTCCTTCCTTCCACTAGCATTTTTTGAGCACCAAGGGCGCTGACCTAGGCTCCTGAAAGGCAGTGTAAGGTAATGATTAAAAGCCTGCTCTCTCGAGCTGGAATGGCCAGTTCAAGTTTTGGCTTTCCACCTCTTGCTAGATAAGTAACTTTGGTGCATGTGACTTAACCCCGTGCACCTTCCCTGTACAGCTGGGAGGAATATAGGGCCTGCCTCATAGGGTTCAAATTAAATGGGATAATATGGAAGCAGGGCGATATGTAAAATGCCTAGAATAGTGCCAGGCACGTAGTAAACATGCAGTAAATGTCAGTTGGTTTTATTATTTCGGAAAATAACACTTTATCCAAACCACTGTGATAGTCCTTAGTATTACTGTTACTCTATCTGAGTTGGTTTCTGTAGCCTCTCATTGACCATGTTTTCTGTTTATATTTGTGTTCCCAGCATCTGGCACAACACTGCAGCTGGATGATTGCAGTATGAAAAAGGCATGGTTCCTACTCTCAAGGGGCTTAAAATCAATCGTGATGACTGTCATTCAATTCTGTCAGTACTAATAGGAGAGGTTGAAACAAATAATCCACAAATCATTTTCATGTTGTTTACATATGTCCCTTATCGGTAATAAGTGTTGCCTGTTTCCTAGGGAGGGTAAAAAATAGTTGTACTTGTGTGCAGAAATTTGGCCAAACCCAAGTTCCCTAATCACATACTTTAGCACATTACTTCTTAACAACCGGGGTATATCTTTTACACTTTTTAAAATGACAGGTGCCCAGATGCCACCGCCAGGTATCTGGTTCAGTAGGTCTGGGGTGGGGTCCCAGTGACTGTGTATCTTAAAAAGCTCCACAGTGCACATAGTATTGAGAATCTCAGAGTTAGTAAAACTCTTCAAACTTTAATATTGCTTCATGTCAAATATGTATTAAGTATGACTTTGATATAGAAAGGGAGATTGGTTGGTATCTAGATAACAATTTAAATAGACAGTAGAACGGAAAATGAAGTCAAACACATGAATTATTTCTTCGATAAGGGAATCATTTATGGTGCTATATGAGCTAATATAGCATTCAAGAATAAAGCGAAAGAGAAAAAATGGGCTAGGGAAAAGTAAGCTGGAAGAAACTGGGTTTTGGTAACGAGAGAAGATGAAATAAATGCATTTCAGCAAGATTGGCAATAAGAACACTTGTTATTTTCAACATTAACATGATGAAAGTAGGGAAGGGCCACCGTGGAGAGTGGGGAATCCCCAAAGAGACTAGCTGGGTGACTGGGAGGTATCAAGGTAGCAGCTATCCCAACCCTGGCATTTAAGCGTCTACATAGTTGGGATTTCTGGGACCTTTCCCACCTCCTGTGGTCTTCTCCTTACCTCTGGGCCCATCTGGCAGGGTCTGGGGTGGGGCCCCAGTGGCTGTGTATTTTAAAAAGCTCCTCTGTCCTAGTAGATCAGCCCTTTGCAGTTTCACATTGCTGCCTGTCACCCAAAGGAGGTGGGACCAGGTGGTAGTCCTGGAGGCATTGGAAGGACATGTCTGGGCACCACAGTCATAGTTGGGCTTACCTTGGGTCTCCAGGCAGGACAAATAGCTTGGTTAGCCCCATTTCCCAGCATTGGGGTCTTGGAGCTAGAAAAGAGTCTCCGATCAGCCTTATCTCAGGCTGTTGGTTTCAGATTACCCCCCTTTTGCCTAAAAGGATTGAGACAGCACCTCCGGGGCACCTGCAGATTAGACCCCTCCCTGGGCGGGCCTTGACTCCACCATGGCTACCTCCCCCTGCTCATGAGTTTCCCCTGCCTGCATCGCCCACCCCAATCCCATCTCTCCCTTGTGGTATTCTGTTTATCCTTTAAGGCCTCCCAGCTAAAAATGATCTCTTTGTCCTCCAAACTCTGTGCAGCTCTTAAGCACTGCCCCTCATGCATTATAACTTTGTGAGGATGGGGACCATTCTTGAGATGTTATTTTGTGTCTGGTGGCAACTTACACCTGATAGGCACCTAAGAAATAGTATGTGAAATTGTTTTCTACAATACTTTAGCGTGGAAGCATAATACTTTGTTTCTTATAGAATACGTTAATGTTTATAGCATAGTTTTCTGACTCCCTCCTCTCTTCTCTCTTTGCCATCGTACCCTCCAAGTGTATGATGAAACTTTTCCCATCCGTGTATATCTATACATTCATCAGACATTTAGCCCATGCCCTCTCCTCACTCCACATGGACTTGATTTCCCACCCAGATCTATACCTACTTTCTGATAATTCCTAATAGAGTTGGGCTGTGATTCCATGCACCTCAGGAGATGGCATAAATTCCAGGCTAGAAATTTCTTGTTCGAACCTTTAGGTTATATAAATCAAATGGACGCCCTACTCTATTAATAGAATGAATCAAAAAGTCCACAGATGGACTTCACATGAGGACCATCTCTGCCCGGACCCACTCCTTGCCCTCCAGAACCTGTATACAGATCATAGCAGCTGGCCATTTTGCTTGTGGGTTTTTCTAGTGGTTCACAGCTCTAACTCTTTAATGAGCTTGCCATCTTTGAATTTCTCTGAGCACTCAAAATTTGTTATTTGGTTTTACCAGCTTTTATGATATCTCGGTATGCCTGGAGGCCATCTCTGGACAGCTGCCTGAAGGTGGGGAGATGGGGGTGGCTGAGAGGCTTGTAGTCTGCTCTGTTCTTGTCTCCCTGCGGGACCCTCGCTGGAGCGGCAGGCAGGCACACATCTTAATGGCACTGTTGGTCTGTAAACACTACTGTTATTAATAGGCTGGGGCAGGAGGGGGGATGTAGTAAGCCCACATGAAATGTGGAGATAACCTATGTCTTGGGTGTAACCTGCAGGACACACTATAACAGAGTAATCATTGCACAGTATAATTGCAAGAGAATGAACAAGTTAGAAAATCTATTCCTGGTTTGCAACTGAGTCACTTTGTGGCATGGGCAAACCATTAATTACTCTTGATTTAGTTGTCTTATTTGTTCAAAGAAGGAAAAATAACGTGTGTTTAAGAAGAGTAATTCCCCTGGAAGGAGGTTTGTAAGTGCAAAGTACTATTGTTTTTATTATTATTATTATTAGTGTTCTGGTATGATTTAGTTTTATGCCATGTAGTCCACAGATGTTTCAGTGGTTCTCATTGATGAGTTACAAAATACTTCTAGTCCACAGATGTTTCAGTGGTTCTCATTGATGAATTACAAAATACTTCTATATCATTCTTTTGCATCACACTGATAACAGTTTAGCACATCTTTGTTTTAACCCCAAAGTATATATCCAAAATAGATCTCATTAATAAAATACAATTACCAAATTAAATATATCTATACTACTTTCTATTTTTTTTTTAACCTCCTTAAAAACGTGGTTACTGGGGCTTCCCTGGTGGCGCAGTGGTTGAGAGTCCTCCTGCCGATGCAGGGGACACGGGTTCGTGCCCTGGTCTGGGAAGGTCCCACGTGCCGCGGAGCGGCTGGGCCAGTGAGCCATGACCGCTGAGCCTGCGCGTCTGGAGCCTGTGCTCCACGACGGGAGAGGCCACAACAGTGAGGGGTCCGCGTACCGCAAAAAAAAAAAAACAAACCACGGTTACCAACAACTACTAAGTAAGACCTTTAATTACTGCCAATCTTCTCTTGAAAGTAACGATGCTTATCTTGAGTACTTCGAACTGTAAGTGGTATTCAGTACACAGTGGGGTTGTAATGCGATTATGAAGTGTACCAAGTTAGTGATAAATAAGCATGATAAACCATATATTTGTATTAGAAACAATATTTGAATTATCAACTGAATAAAAAGGCTGCAGCTGCTGGTTCCTTGGGGTGGGTATATGATAACAATAAAATACAGTTAAGTACACTTAGAATAAAAAATTGTGTATGCTTCCATATACAGTACAGAAAGAAACCTTTTTAAATTTAATGGGCTTTTGAGTGTGCAGTATTTAAATTACTGGGAGAATTAAAAGATTTGCTTTGCTTTCTGGCAGTAAGCTTTCCAAATTAGGAATTTTTTTTAATATCTCAACTCATTCATCAGTAGAGACCTATGGCTTTTATATAAAGCATTATAGTTCTTTCCCAGATTTCCAGTAATTTTCCAGTGGAGTAGCAGTATAAAAAGAAAAATATTTTCTTTACAGTAAAATGTGTAATTTTCTGTATCAGTTTCTTTTTTTCTTCTTTTTTGGGAATTTGGTTCAAGAGGACATAAATTCTTTATTTTCTAAATTTGGGTCATTTATTATCTTAAAGCATTTAAAGCCCATGTGTGTTTTTTAAGTGTTATATTTTAGTAACCTAGAAATAACTTTAATACTGGGGAGTGGTAATCTGTATAAAATAACACTGTGAATTTCATTTCTGTTTCACCATGAGGTACAGTGAGGAATAAATTGTGTGCATTTGTTTGTAAGAGTGTCCTGAGGCATGGCACCACCAATGGAGAAGGAAGTGTAGCTGCCATGTGAAACCAGAGGTCACAGAGTAGCAGCTGTGGGCCGCATATGACCTCTAAGTATGTTTAAATTTGCCTGAAGAATGTTCACCATTTTTAATTAGTTGCTAATATTTTTTTTAAACTGGAGATTTAATATAAAAAGCCAAATTTCTGGGTTTCTTTCAAAAATCAGTGTCTGGCTACACTAGGTCAGCTTTCCTGAATGGCAGCGATTGGCTGGAGCCAAGTAGCAGCTAAAGCAGTTGACACAGAACTTGAGTTCCCCAGTTTGCCAGCCACTGCCCTACTTCAGCCCCTTTCGTTCATTTCTCTTACTCATGTGGCACTTTAGGCATTTGTTTGCTAAAAATATCTGGAAGTGTGCTTTCTTCTATTTTTTTTTAACCAAAAAAAAAAAAAAAAAAAAAGAGGAGGAAGGGAAGGGGCCATAGCCATAAAAGTTGGGATTTAAACAGTAAAATATATCCAACTCACATTAAAAACACAGAAAAAGATGAAAGTCGCCTTCATAAAGTACAAATCACATAAAAATATACAACTTCCTAGTAGCTAACTTTTTTATGGCAACTCTGATCCTCGCAGCGTCCCAGGGAGTTAAGATAACAATTACTACTCAATCCACCAAGGAGCAAACCAAGTATTAGTGAAGCTCATTAATTTGTCCGGGTTTACAGGTGCTAAGTGGAGCAGCTGAGGTATGACCAGCTTCAGATGGTAGTCTGGAGTAGCGCTGGGCAGTAGAACTTTTTGCAGTGATAGAAATGTTCTGTATCTGTGTTGTCCGCTGCAGTAACCTCTAGCCGCATGTGGCTGTTGAAAACTTGAATGTGGCTAGTGTGACCGAGGAACTGAATTTTTAATTATTTAAATTGAGAGAGTCACGTGTGGTTAGTGACTGCCTTGTTGGGCAGTGCAGGAATCTAGAGCTCTTTTTTTTTTTTTCCTTCACCACATGGTCTCTGTATTGAACAGTCTTACACTGTTTAATAAAATTCATCAAAAGGTTTCTGTAAGGTTTTCTCAAGTTACTTACCCAGTGGCAAGTATCCATTCTGCCAGGAGTTTAAGGTACGTTGAATATTTTCTGTATCTGCATAGATTTCTCTGCATGAAGGCTTCATCATACACAGTAGTGTTCTTTGTAACAAAGTTGGAGGTCCTAGTGGTAAGGTTCTTACATACAGAATCTCCCAAGATTCCTAGCCCAGATAAAGACCATAATTGGTGGTATGTTTTAACATCGGAAATGTATAGATGACCAGGACAGTCTACTTCCCTAGTCTTTTTTATGATCAAGGATACTAGGTCTGTTACAGAATCGTGAAAGAAAATGAAAAATCTTTGATGGTTAGCTGGTTTGAATTGGGTCACAGTGACTTTTAGAAAGGTGGCCATTAGCTAACCTCTCTGTCAATAAACATATATCATTAAATCTAAAATGGCATCGAGGGGCTTCCCTGGTGGCGCAGTGGTTAAGAATCCACCTGCTAATTCAGGGGACACGGGTTCGGGCCCTGGTCTGGGAAGATCCCACATGCCACGGAGCAACTAAGCCCGTGTGCCACAACTACCGAGCCTGCACTCTAGAGCCCACGAGCCACAACTACTGAGCCTGCGCCACAGCTGTTGAAGCCCATGTGCCTAGAGCCCGTGCTCTGCAACAAGAGAAGCCACCACAATGAGAAGCCCGTGCACCACAACAAAGAGTAGCCCCCACTCGCCACAACTAGAGAAAGCCCGCACGCGGCAACAAAGACCCAATGCAGCCAAATATAAATAAATAAAATTTAAAAATAATAAATAAAATGGCATCGATTTAGGACACATCCTGATTTCGAAGATGTTAAAACATGGGGGAGGGGATTCATCTTAGAATTGGTGAAATATAGTTTGTCAATGGGCTTCATCTCGGTTTGGTCAGCCTATAACCAGGGACAGCATTGAGATGCATATGTCCACTTTGCCCTGTGGTTAACTAAACCCTTCACTTGGGCTGTCCCCTTGCACACTACCTTATGTTGGTCCTGACTAATTAACAAAGACTTTCAGGTGGTTAGGAGTGGGTTTAAGCTCTTGCTCAGTAACAATTTGATCACTATATTCACTTTCTTTAAAAATCCCCCTGCCCCATAAATGCAGCCGAAGATGTTTTATTATCATAAATAGTACCAGAACAAGCTTAACCAATCACCTTCCAGCACAGGGGCAACTCTGTAGCACGCCTTTTCAGAATACCACATGCTGTAATTCAGATTATCACATTAGCTATCCAAACGCACCATTTGTTTTTAAATACTGGAGTGTTTACCTGAAAATTTCCTCTTTTCATCTTCCTGCCCCACTTCACCGATACATTGTCACTGCGGTGACAAGTTTATTTATGTGCCTTAATATCTTCACTTTCTGTTATTTTTAAAGTATATTCATATGTCTCCATGAAAGTGTTCTTGAGCATCTTAAGGTATTAGTTATTATGGAGTAGGTTCCTATTATTCATTTTTCATGATGCTCTCTCGACTCTTGCCTTTATTCAGACTTTGAAATATTTCAGCACTTCTAAACTCCTGCCTTAAAATTTCTGTACCAGTCTTACTCTGGAAACTGAGCATGTCCTACTGAAATCTTAACAGCTCTTATAAGAAATTTGGGAGTTTGAATCAACAAAAACAGAAGCATTTCTTGCCCACAAAGGAGTCTGACACCTAATGGTTACCATTTCATACACTGCTGTGAAGAGTTCCCAGATACAAGCCATTCAGAGTTCACACGTACAAAATTCATGCATGAGTTAGTGAATATCATTCATTATGTACTAACAAGGAATCCTAAGTGCTTTGATAAATGTATTCGTTTGAACCATATAAAATTGCTGATGTTTGACCATTTTTGACCTACCAAAAAAAGCAACCTCACATGATCCATTCTAATACAGGTTCGGACCAGACTAGTTTATATAAACTGCTTTCTCTACTTTTGCTATTTTCTCTTTTTATTTTTTTCAATTAGTACTTTTTTTTTTTTTGCCGTACACGGGCCTCTCACTGTTGCGGCCTCTCCCGTTGCGGAGCACAGGCTCCGGACGCGCAGGCTCAGCGGCCATGGCTCACGGGCCCAACCGCTCCGCGCCATGTGGAATCTTCCCGGACCGGGGTGCGAACCCGCGTCCCCTGCATCGGCAGGCGGACTCTCAACCACTGCGCCACCAGGGAAGCCCTCAATTAGTACTTTTAACACAACGACCTTCTCCTTGCTACTACCCTTTTGTATTTCTCACTTAATAATATTTTTTCTAGTACTCTTCCCTTCTCAAATAATTCCCCAAACCAAGTCTCAAGAATTACTGGCACAAAGAGATCTGGTTACATAGCACCTCCAGGATGCAGTCAATACTTAACTGCTTCAAGTGTTTGACCTGTTTTGAGAATTTCATTATCCTAAAAGGTTGGTGTCATTGAATACGTTTACTGCCCAATAAGCCATCATAGTTCCTTCCTTCTCAAATGAAAAAAGCAGAAGGAAAAATGCTACATTTTTGTTCAGTGCTGATAGAGGCCATGCTGTGGGATATCTTTGTTATGACATGATTTGCCTAAAGCATCTCTGGAGAATAAAATTAACAAGTATCCTTTGTTACATTCACCTTTTATTCAACTGAATGTAAATTAATAAATCACTGTAGTTTTTGAATAGTATTTTGTCTTTGGGTCTTCGTCTCAAAAAAGAAATGGGATGTATGTTATATTTTATTAGAAGTTTATTAGAGACATCAACCATCACTTGGTCTGAAACTCTAGAAATTGTACATTCGTATTTCTATCCATTTGTATTTGCAGTTTCCTAGTTTCCAGGGGTATATAATGACTTCATATTTTCAAACTCAACCGTATTTTTGTTATTATTAATTTGCTGTTTTTATTTAAAGAGGATTTGTCAGTGGTAGTTTGTAATGTCAAATAAATAAAAAATAAAAATATTTAAATCCCTTATTGAACAGTTCGACTCTTTACATGTGGTTATGCTGCTCTTTGCAATAATCTGCTAGCTAGATGTTCTTTTCCCCATTTTACAGATGTGAAGCAGAGGTCAGCCTAAGTTATTTTCTTGGACAGTAATCTAAATCTAGTATAGTTCCATAACTGAAACGGAGGCCAGCAGACTCCAAACACTTTAACCCCAGCCCCCAGCCCACCCTTCTTCTATGGCATCCTTCCTAACGATTTTAAAAGAAATCCTTAAACATCTATATCACTACAGCACCTCTCATGATGTATATTACTGTCCTATTTTTTTTATGAGTTAGGTTTTTTTTTTGCTATTATTTATTTTGGGGTTTTTTTTAAACATCTTTATTGGAGTATAATTGCTTTACAATGGTGTGTTAGTTTCTGCTGTATAACAAAGTGAATCAGCTATACATATACATACATCCACATATCTCTTCCCGCTTGCGTCTCCCTCCCTCCCACCCTCCCTATCCCACCCCTCTAGGTGGACACAAAGCACCGAACTGATCTCCGTGTGCTACGCGGCTGCTTCCCACAAGCTATCTGTTTTACATTTGGTAGTGTACATATGTCCATGCCACTCTCTCACTTCGTCTCAGCTTACCCTTCCCCCTCCCTGTGTCCTATGAGTTAGTTTTTAATTTAGGAAATATTTACTGATGGCCTGCTGTGCACCAGGCATAGTCAAGGTGTCTGTTCTCATGGCACATTCTACAGGAGAGAGACAAACACAGTAATTTCAGACAATAATAATCCGTCCTGGGACAGTAAAACTGGGGGAGTGGTTTGATGGAAGTGGGTGGGATGTTCTTTGCAAGGAGGTGGCCTGAGTGACAAGAAACCAGCCATAGGACTAAGTCTGCAGGCAGGATATTCTAGGCCAAGGGCAAGGGGAAAGAGCCTGGGGCTGGAACATCTTGCAATTGCAAGGGGGCAGGTGCGGCTAGAGGACAGCCAGCGAGGGGGAAGTAATAGGAGATGAAGCTGGAGAGATAGGCAGGGGCTAGATGCCGGGTCAGGGGTGTGAATATTATCCTCAATACAGCAGGAAGCTCTTCAACACTTTAAATAGGGGAGTGGCGTGATCTGATTTATGACTTGTACAGTGCTGGCTACTGTTTGGTGAGTGACACTAGACTGTATTTCCACTGTGGGAGCCTTTAGGAAGCCCCCTCTACCAAGTGTCCAGTTCCTGGAAACACCCCATGTTTTTCTTCTAGAAATGATGTGTGCAGGCCCAGAGGAAAATGCTAAAGCCTTGAAAATTGTGTATTAATTAGGGAGAGTGTGAAGAGCATCACAACTTTAAAAGGTGACTGGGCTCACCAGCCTCATTCCTATCTCTCCATGGTGCTTGTTGCAGGCTCTGCTAAGCAGCTGCTAGGGACCTAAAGACCTAGAGTAGTTAAATTTGTAAGCTGTGTTGCCTCACACTTATAAGAGAGATGGAGATCAAGAATTGTGTTCGTATACATATTCTTGCTAGATGGTAATAATCAGTGCTAGAGAACTTTCTACATTGATTCCAAGTGCCCTGTTGTTTCTAAGTGTCAGTAATAAGACCTTTTGATTTTGGGGTTTTTTCTTTTTTTTTGGATACAGTTGAAATATGTTACTGACTGAAAAAATTAAATATACCTTTCACTTAAATATTATATCTTTCGAACTTTTGAATATGAGAGTTGAAATTTCTGATGAGCAAAGAATTGTGTGTGGGATTGTTTTTAATTACTGTTTTTAAAAAATACATTAAGGACTTCTGGTGATAGTAGAAAATATTAATTCCTTTGAAAACCTGGCCATGTTGCTAGATCCACGTTTGCTTTTCTGTGTTTTTGTGAACTGATCAAATTAGATTCGTCACTCTTGGCTTGTGGTGATTTGAAATTGAAATGGAATATATTAAAGCAGCCAACCACACTGATTACATTGCAAGCCTCATTTAATTTCATACATTCACACATTACAGTGAAAGGCGGATTTTTTTAATGCATGATTGTGACTGTACCTTGAGCAGCTCCAAAGGTCATCTGTAATGGGCACATAATTTGTTAGTGTTAGATATCTGATTTATGGTAGGTGTTCCTCAGCCTGATTTGTCCGAGTAGCAAATATGGCGAGCATCACAAGTCAAATCTGTAAGAAGTTCAGCCTGTCACGTTTGGTGGTATTGTCTTATTCTTCATTGGTCAGTAGACCACAGTAAATCACGGAATAGCTGTCATCCTCAACTAGAGAAAGTGCCAGAAATGCGCCCCTGTCGCACAGGGGTTAAATGAGCTATTCTTAAGAGAGCAGGCTGGCCCAGGTGAAGGTGATCAGAGTTACCAGCTCAGCTAACAGCACTTGCTCACTTAGCTACTTGAGCCTTAGTCCCCAAAAAAGGCTATAAAAGGACTTTTTCAGTTTCATAAGAGGAAGAACATTTGTGAGTTTGCTTTTTTTTCTATCAGTTTTACTAACTTCATTTACTCTGTGCCTTCCTGTGTGACAGGCACTGTGGGGAGACCCCCCCCCCCCCCCCCCGCAGAGATCCAGAGCGTGATTAGTACCCAGTCTTTGCCTTCAGGAAGAGCATGAGCAGATACAGCCGTTTGTCCCACTGCAGAGATGGCATTAATCCTGTCAGCGACTCAGGAGCACGGCTGGCTCTGGCAGCTCCCGTTGTCCCTAACGTGGTCGGATTTGGGGTTAGCACTGCACGGGGAGAAAAAGCTCGCGTGTGCTTTATGGGAACTCAGCTGCTTTGTTTGAGAACCAGGCTGTGGAGTTGCCTTTTATTTTGTTTACGATGGTGGAGACTTGTTCGTTTTGATCTGATATTCCTCACAGTTTAGGGTTTGCTCAGGATGCGTCGATTTGTTTTTGTTGACTTTGATCAACGTTTGTTATTTTTCAGCTTTCAATAACAAAAGGCACCTAAACCATTTTTAAAGCTGAATTATTGAAAGTTCTGAATGGGGGTGGGGGGTGGGACTAAAACAGAAATAACTTACCTAACCCCTACTGGAGGGGTTACTTTCAAAACTTTCTTTTTCACCTCACATATTTGGGAAGGGGAGAATATTTAAGTTCTATTCACTTAGTTAATTTTAATTATGCAATACAGTGTTATCAACTGTAGTCACTATGTTTTACATCAGATCCTCAGAATTTACTTACCTTATAGCTGAAAGTTTGTACCTTTTGACTAATCTCTCCCTATTTCCCCCAGGCCCTGACAACCACTTTTCTAATCTCTGTTTCTATGAGTCTGACGCTTTTTTTTTTTTTAAGATTCCACTTATAAGTGATACTGAGCAGTATTTGTTTTTCTCTGTCTGGCTTATTTCATTTAGCATAATGCCCACAAGGTTTACCCATGTTTTTGCACATGGCAGGATTTCCTTCTTTCTCATGGCTGAATAATATACACACCACATTTTCTTTATCCATTTATCTGTTGATGGACACTCAGGTTATTTCTGTATCTCAGCTATTGTGAACAATAAAATTTTTTTAAACTATAACTCAAGATTTCCTAGGAAAGTAATTCCATTATTAGAAACAAAGTAGACTTTTTAGACTAGTGTAGGGAAAGAAAGAAAAATCGAAGGGTGATTTTAAAAGAGCAGTGTTCCCAATCTGCATTCTATGTAATTCCAGTCCAGTAGTATTCCTGGGTTCCCTGACCACAGAATTTTTGAAACTGCTACACTCTCTATCCCTTACCCCTTTGTGGTTTTCAGTGTATACTGGCATATTTAAGGCTCAAAGATGTCCTTCAGTGGGGATATCTGTCTAATTTTGTTTTAAGCCAGCTCTCCCCATATTTATCTGGTTGCAGAACATAGTTTGGGAAATAGCAGAAGAGATTTTTAGCAATTATTCATTCTCTTTTACTTTCAGGAAATAGGTAGTAGAAATTCAGCCCCTACTGTCTCCTGACCTAATTTACAAACATTTTTTTGAACACATGTTATGTGCTTAGCCATCATGAGAGATGGAAAGTAAGTGTCCATGTGATCGTGACCGAACACTCTAATTGGTGCAGTAAGCTCACCACCGCGAAACAGCAGAGACCTGTGTGGAGAAGCGCCTTGCACAGCAGCCAAGCTGCTCTGAAGTCCAGAGTTTGGGTGGCCTGGAAATGTTTATAAAGAGCCAAAAAGTAAGAGAAGACTAAGAATATAGGCAGAAAAAGAAGGAAAGGAGGAGAGAAGCAAGTAGCAGCCGTAAATTAGGATAAATAGTAGTGATGGGATTGGAGCTAAGGAAGAGAGCTGGTGAAGAAGAGACCAGCTTCTGGTTGGGAGGGAAGGACAGGACCTACATGTACATCATCGCCTCGCCTGTAGGTGTGTGAGTGTTGCCAGCTCGCAGACCGCAGGGCTTGCGGACACCAACGTGACACACAGGATGCTGTCATCTGGGATGGTTCAACATTTGAGTACCATGCCCTGGCCACTGAGGCAGGGATCACAGCCTCCTGAGACTCTAGGGACTGGGCAAGAAAGCTGGCAGAGCAGGCGAGGTGTGAGGAAATAGGAGTGGAAGGGACTGTAGTGAAGAACACATGTTTTCATACAGAATACATGGGCTCTGTTTTGCCAGACGTTCTGATTTCTTAAGAGGAGCCGGAAATGTGGGTATTTCTGGGAACTTGTCTGATTTTTCAGCATCGACTTAAGTTTTCATTTCATCTTCTGTTTCATCAACACTGGGGAATACTGGGTGAGGAAATGTAGGAACTCTCTTACGTTTGCTTATGGAAGTAAGTTGGTATAGAAAATTTGGCAGTATCTAGTAAAACTGAAGATGTACAAATGTGACCCAGCAATTCCACTTTTCTGTATATGCCCTGGAGACCCTCACACACCATGCTCAAGGAGACTTATGGGATGAGTGCCCCAGGTAAGCAAGGGGCAGATAGCAAAGTGCGTGGGAAATGATTTCTATGAAATTTATAAACAACAGTTAGAACTAGATCTATGTATTGCTTATGCTTACACAGATACATAATAAAGGTATAACACACATAGCACGGAGGCGCAGCCCTTTCCGGAGAGTTGTTACCTATAGGAAACGGGGTGCGGAAGCTAAGTGCTCTGGGAAACCATTGAAAATTTTAAGCAAAGAAGGGGCATGACATGATCTGATCTTTTCTTTTTTTTTTTAATTTTGGCTGCGTTGGCTCTTTGTTGCTGCACGCGAGCTTTCTCTACTTGTGGCGAGCGGGGGCTACTCTTCGTTGCGGTGCGTGGGCTTCTCATTGCGGTGACTTCTCTTGTTGGGGAGTACGGGCTCTAGGCACGTGGGCGTCAGTAATTGTGGCGAGCGGGCTCTAGAGCGCAGGCTCAGTAGTTGTGGCGCACGGGCTTAGTTGCTCCATGGCATGTGGGATCTTCCCGGACCAGGGCTCGAACCTGTGTCCCCTGCATTGGCACGTGGATTCTTTTTTTTTTTAATTTATTTATTTATATTTATTTTTGGCTGTGTTGGGTCTTCGTTTCTGTGCGAGGGCTTTCTCTAGTTGCGGCGAGCGGGGGCCACTCTTCGTCGCAGTGTGCGGGCCTCTCACTGTCGCGGCCTCTCTTGTTGTGGAGCACAGGCTCAGTAGTTGTGGCTCACGGGCCCAGTCGCTCCGCGGCATGTGGGATCTTCCCAGACCAGGGCTCGAACCCGTGTCCCCTGCATTAGCAGGCAGACTCTCAACCACTGTGCCACCAGGGAAGCCCGGCAGGTGGATTCTTAACCACTGTGCCACCAGGGAAGTCCTGATCTTTTTTTTTGAAAGGTCACTGTGGCCACTCTCTGGACAACGTGCTGTAGGGGGACAAGAGGGCAAGCGGGGGGAGCAGGTAAAGATATTAAGGGGGGAGAGAGGTAGTTGGGATTCCAAACAGTGGAGGTGAACCTCTAGGCCAGTGGTTCTTGACCTTGGCACTCTTGCGTTTGGGGCTGGATCGTTTGTTGTTGGGAGGCTGTCCTGTGCATTGTAGGAGGCTTAGCAGCATCCCTGGCCTCCACCCACTAGATGCCAATAGCACCAGTCACCTCCTAGTTGTGGCATCCAAAAATGTTTCCAAAGGCCCCAGTTGAGAACCACTAATCTAAGCAGTATATTGTGAGGTTCTGAGTATAAATTTCAAAGCTTTATAAGAGGAGGAGACCAGCAAGCGCTTGAGTTAGTTGGGAAAGATTTCATGGAGGAGGTGAGGTGTGAGGTGATCTTTGCAAGTAGATGGAACACAGACAGACATCCCGGAGACACTAAGCCTTGGCTGTTTTGGGACTTAAAACAGAAAGCTTTTCCTAAATCTCATATCCCCCTCTAGTTACTCCCTCCCCCGCTTCTCCTTGACTTTGAAGATTCTTGTAAGATAGCTGTATACATGCTCTTCACTTCCCTAGCTTTCAGTCAACTACCAGCTCCATTCCTCACCCCATGGTCCTCAGTGACTTCCTGGTTACCAAACCCAGTGGAATCTTTCCAGCCTTTATTTTACAGTTGACCTCTCCACCCCGATTGTTTCCCACTCTTAAAATTATTTCTCCTTATGTAATCAAAAATGTAGACCACACTTCACATATAGAGATGTTAATCTCTATATTACTGTAATTTGAAATTTTGTGTCTCCTTTGTATCATAGAATATTGTATAACCATTGAAACTCACTTTGCCAGAAAATGTATAATATACAAGGAAATGTTCCAGTATGTATGAAGTAAGAAAACGGGCTTCAGATCTGTGCAGTCAGTACACTCTTACCCACGGTGACACACACATACGTTCATGCACTTGAGTTTAGAAAAGGGCTGATAAGAAATGCACTGAAATATTAGCAGTCATTTTCCTGGCAGGCAATGTCTTACTTTTATAACTGGCGAAAAGGGAAGGTGTCCTTGAAGACATAGGTTTCTCCAGTTTTCCCTCAATTCTCTTCTGACTCTGCACATTCTGCATGGATGATCTCATCTCGACCCGCCACACCAAGGACAGCTCTGGCTCTCTACCAGTCTGGTCCTGTTTCAGAGTGACTTTAGACTCGCATACCTAATGATCTCTGGATACATTCAAGTGTCCCAGGAACATCTCTCAAAAATCAACATGTCAGATGGTTTCTAGACTTAGCTCGCGGATCATAATGTATGCAAACGTCAAATCAGTATGTAGTACACCTGAAACTAACATAATGTTGTACGTCAACTGTATTTCAATTTAAAAAAATCAACATGTCCAAAACTGAAGCCATTGTGTTCCTCTTTCCCCATGAGCCGTATCTTTGCCCTCCCTTCCCCAGTCAGTGGCACTCACCATCCACCCTGTCACCCAAGCCAGCAGTTGTCCTACAGGGACTTCCCTCATGGCACAGTGGTTAAGAATCCACCTATCAATGCAGGGAACACGGGTTCGATCCCTGGACCGGGAAGATCCCACATGCTGCGGAGTAACTAAGCCCGTGCGCCACCACTACTGAAGCCCAAGTGCCTAGAGCCCGTGCTCCGCAACAGGAGAAGCCACCGCAATGAGAAGCCCACACACTGCAACGACGAGTAGCCCCCGCTCGCCGCAACTAGAGGAAGCCCACGTGCAGCAATGAAGACCCAACACAGCCAAAAATAAATAATTTTTTTTTAAAAGATGACTTAAAAAAAGAAATCATCCTGCAGACGCTTCTCTCCTCCTCCCTCCGCAGCCAGTCCACCTCCAAGATTTGTAAACTGATTCTGCCTCTAAATGCATCCTGCAGCTCCCCCCAGCCCATTTGCACTTTCTGTGCCTTCGTTCAGGCAGGCCTCTAAACAGGATTCCTAGACAAATATATTTTTTAAAATTTTATCAAAAATTTTTTTCAATTGAAATATAGTTGATGTACAATAGTATGTTAGTTTCATGTGTACTACATAGTGATTTGACATTTTCATACATTATGAAATGATCATGGTAAGTCCTTTGTCCCCATACAAAGTTATTACAATATTATTGACCATATTCCTTATGCTGTACATTACATCCCCGTGGCTTATTTATTTTATAACTGGAGGTCGTATTGGAGGTTTCTTAATCCCTTTCACCTATTTCACCCCCGCTGCACCCAGCCCTAGACAAATCTTATTGGTCTTTCTGCTCCTAGACCTGTTTTGTCCAACACAGTAGCCACTAGCCGCATGTGGCCATTGAGCACTTGAAATGTGGCTAGTTTAAATGGAGATGTGTTATAAGTGTCAAAAAATACACCTCATTGGGGCTTCCCTGGTGGCACAGTGGTTGAGAGTCCGCCTGCCGATGCAGGGGACACAGGTTCGTGCCCCGGTCCAGGAAGATCCCACAGGCCTCAGAGCAGCTGGGCCCGTGAGCCGTGGCCACTGAGCCTGCGCGTCCGGAGCCTGTGCTCCGCAATGGAAGAGGCCACAACAGTGAGAGGCCCGCATACCGCAAAAAAACCCCACCTCATTAATAATCTTGTATTGATTATACAATGAAATAATATTTTGATGTATTAGCTTAAATGAAACATATTCATAAAATTTATCTCACCAGTTTTATTTTAGTTTTTTTTTTAATATGGCTACTAGAAAATTTTAAATGACATATGTAGCTTACATTGTATTTCTAGTGGGCTGCACTGCATCTAACCGTTTGATTCGTTCTCTGCATTGCTGCCAGAATACCTTGCTGAAAAACAAACTCCCTGAGCTAAAAATCCTTTGAAGTCTTTTGGGATAAAATGTAACATTAGCTTAGCACACCAGGCCTTCCCTAAAGGCCTTCAGTTTCAAAAACTTTTGAAGCACTGTGCTGTCCAAACAAAGTGTCCAGCTAGATTTATCTGGTAGCTTGGCAGCTTTCAACTCCTAATCTAATGACTGCCATCTCTGTAGCACCTCTACCTTCAAATATTCAGTAGCTATTAGACAGTTGATACACTGTAAATAGATTCAAGTCGAGTTGAGCCTACTAGAAAGTTCCTTGTATCGATTCTTCACAAGTACTAAATTTAAAAGCTTAATACAGACTCTTAAAGGACAGCTACATTCCTATTACTGCTGTTGATAATTCTCTGCTGGACAATGCATCTCGTGCTGGTGGACCAGACGTGTGAGTGGGCGCTCTGAGGGGACCCAGCCTCCACTTGCAGATGATGGTGGGGAAACCAGCTGGGAAAAGAAACCCCAGTGTTTTGACCATGCCAGAAAGATGAAAAGCTGCCTCAAATGCCCAATAAACCCTATCCTGGGAGCTTAAAAAAAATCCCAGTGCCCAGGCCACCCCCCAGACCATTTAAATCAGACTCTGTGGGTGGCACCCAGGCATCAGTATACTTTAATGCCAGCGTGCAGCCATGTTTGAAAACCACTGTTCTAAAAGCCTTTCCTACCTTCACGCCTCTCAAAGCTTGTTCCGCGACTTAGTCCTTGAGAATATGGCCATGAGGTTCCATAGAGGAAGAACATTATATTGTTTGTCAGGACAAACTATAATGCCACCACCCACTGACAGCTGTCATTTATTGATTACTTATGTGTCAGGCACTCTGTTATGTCTCTCTATGTATGTTATCTTTACGTTTTTACTACATCTTTATATATATTATATTTACTTTTTGTACTTTACTATATTTTACTGTGTTTAATTTTAACTACGAAATGGGTCTTATTATTACCATTTCACAGAGAGGAAAAGGAAGTGTTATAGAGGATAGATGATATGGTCAAAATCACACAACTAGTAAATGAGGGGAAACAGCTGATAATAATATTGATCACATGTTAGATCAAGAACAAAGAAGAGAAAAACTAGAAAAAAAAGTTTGTGTACTAATTACCATCAACAGTACCAACAGTTTACCATTTGTGCCTAATTACAATATAGTGCAATAATGATTATGATTGTAAATACCTTTAAACAGGTACCATATTAACTTGGGCAAATTTATTTTGATTATAGAACAGCTCAAATTTTTATTATAAATAGGTATGGAATGAATAGCTAATATTTTATTGAGTGTACACTAGGTATCACAGTAAGTGCTTTCTGTGCATGTCATTCAACCTGACGAAAAACAAAACTCTCAGATCTGTACTATGATTTTCCCAGTTTTGTTGAGATAAAATTGACAAATAGCATTGTATAAGTTTAAGGTATACCACATAATGATTTAATATATGTATATATTGTGAAGTGATTACCACAGTAAGTTTAGTTAACATCCATCACCTCACATGGTTATAATTTTTTTTTCTTGTGATGAGAACTCTTAAGATCCATGCTCCTAGCAATTTTCAAATACGCCATACAATATCGTTATTAGAGGAGAGGAAGCTGAGGCTAGGAGAGATTGAGTAGCTTACCTGGTAAATGGCACGTCCAGCTCTTCAAGCCAAAGCTGTAGGACTCAACGGCCATACTCTCCAGCCCTTCACTCTTTCATCTCCTTGTTTAATATGCTGTAAATGAATACAGCAGTTCACGTATACGCCGCCTTTGCACTTATTGCTAATGTGGAGTGGTTCTCTATTTGAAACTTATAACATGGCTTGTTAGATGGGTATAATTATTTTACAAGTCTACAAGAGTTTTCGTCTCTGCTGTTAATAGTTTTAATTTTGAATATCTGTAATGGTGACTTCATGAAATCTCACTGCTAGATAAGAACAATTCCTATTTATTTATTCTCTTCACTGTTCAATCATATAAAACCAACCTGTCCTCTTCGATGAAAAAGTAATGACTTCCAGAGTCATCTTAGCTCTTGAATTGTGTGTTTCATTAAGGAATTGTAGAATCTGTGCATATTTAAAATAATCATTTTGTATTAAAAATTGACCCCAAGCATGCATATAGAAAGGCTTGAAAAATAACAAATATTTGAATGAAATGTTTCAGGTGGGAGGCATTCAGTTGAAAAGATTACTTTTGAAATAACAAATTCTCAACCCAGAGGACCCCAACAAGATATCTGCATATTCATATGCCAAGAAACTAAATGACATGTCCTATTCTCATTCATGGTGGTGGAAAAAGAACTGCCTTGTCCCAACCCTGGTTCAGACCAGTCATACAGGGTTGGAAGTGATGCTCTGAAAAGACTCTTTTGTCTCATCTTTGTCAAACCCCTCTTCTAGGGGTTACAGCTGGTGGAGAACCCATAGGCTTGGGGCTCAGAAAACGTGGGTTCCCATTGTTGTGTCTCTGTTAACTCTCCAACAGATTGCCGTGCTGTGAGTTTTCCAAAGTTCCTCAAAGAGATGTTGCAGAATGAGGAATAACTTAGTAATGCTTCAATAATGCCTGTCCTTCATATGGTTAGTATGTAGACTAAATAAGATTCTGTCTTACATAGCTGAAATCCAGTAAGTGCAACTTGCTTGATTTACAGTGATAAGCCTATAATAATACAGAACTCTTATTTGTAATCATATAAGGAATCTGTAGAACCTTTTCAAAAATCCCTTAAAAAGAAAAGAAAGCTAGTGTATTATGTCAGCAAAATCCCACCTGGAACCATTTAGAAATAGGTTATACCTAATTTTTCCTCCAACCTAATAACTCCGTGCCAGTCATTTCTTGGCAGTACAGAACTATTTTCAAATCACTGAAACTCTCATAACCTAAAAGATTTGATGTTTGAAGGAGTTTGTGCTGCTGTTCCTCTTGGGGTGTGCCCTGGTTGCTAATTGAATCAAGTTCCTTCTGCATTATGATCTAATGCAGAGGTTGTAAAGTCAAACCCCTTCAAGGATCAAATGTCAGGGTGCCTGATCCAGGGAGGTGTTGATTGGTGGGAACTAGGGAGTGCATGCCCCACCCAAAGGCATTTAAAGTTTTAAAAATATTGAACATCAGCAGCTAGACAGAAGAACAAACCTTCTGAGTACATTTTACTGCAGATCTACCAGTTTACAGAGCTTCAGCTACTAAAATGTCTTGTGATAATGAATCCTACCCCCAGAATTGAAATAGTTATTTGCCACTTCATACTTGTTGATAAGTTGACTGTATGTAAAGATTTGGATACACCAGGAAGTTCACAAAATCAATTATAGTTATTAGGGCTCACATTTTAATAACAAACAACTAAAGAACCATTTTCTGCCTGAGTTCTGATGTTCTTATATATATTCTAAAGTTCTTGAATTACATATTGATAAAATGTCATCCTGGCATTTGTATGTCATACTAGCTTATTGCCTTGCACGTAATAGGCACACAAGAAGTGTTGAAGTTAGGTAGTGGTCACCAAATAAATCCTTCAGGCTTTTCACAGCACAGTCTTATGAAATCTGTAACTTTAATTTATGGACTATTAATATTGTGCATTTTGAAAGGTACTTTTTTCCAGTCATGTTCACCCTGAGTAATTCTGTAATTCCTCACAGATGACAAGGGGGAAGAGGCTATGGTTAAAGTATCATAATACCCTCGGCGGTTAATACATCAATAAAAGAGCATAACATTGAAGCTTTCCTAGGCCAGGTGCCTGCTCTGTGCCACACAGAGTGCAGGCTCTCCTGACGCTGCTTCTATGCATCATTCTTGTTATTTCACCTGTTGCAGATACTCAGTCTTGGGGTGATTCCCATGTGGATGGTAACAGACCTTTCTGCTTCTAAATTAAGTTCTATGCTGTTGTGCTGGAAACATCTGTTACCACCACCATCTCCAAAATTACTGCTAAGGCCATCAGTGTATCGATTGGAGTAATTGAATGAACCTAGGTAACCTGGTAATGTGTCCTCCGTATTAGGTTGCTCTAGGGAAAGAAGAGTTCAATTCCTTCAAATTCTCAGTAGAGGGTATGTGCCCCCATCGACCAATCTGTCTGGATATCAGACACTTTGGTATCAGTGTACACTGTGTACAGAAGCTGTTTGTACTAGAATTGTATACACAAAAGTACATAAACTAAAAGCCTGCCCATTACTGGAAAACATTAACATATGCTGATGTCAAGGCAAGCTTGGTAAATGGAAGATCAATATGTTTTCTTTCCAAAGTTAAACTTCTGATTTTCCCTCAGTCTCTCCACTCCAGCTGTAATCATGCTTCCCCAGCTCAAACATGGCTCCTTTTGTGGAAACTTCCTCTGGCCCTCTGGGTGGAGTTAGGTGCTCGCCTCCTCACATAGCACTTTGGAGGTTTTGTCACATCTGCTTCTTCCCTTGCACCTCTCTTCCACTAAACTGAGTTCCTTGGAGCCAGGGCTGGGTACTGTTGTTTTCATCCTTGTATAGCTGAGGGCAGAGCCCAGCCATTAAACTGAGTTCCTTGGAGCCAGGGCTGGGTACTGTTGTTTTCATCCTTGTATAGCTGAGGGCAGAGCCCAGCCATGTCTGATGGTGGATGTTCTTTGTGAGCCTGACAGTGAATGAATGAATGAAATGATACCAGTCCCTGACCTCAGCGCTCCCACTCCCTCCCATCATCTGCTTCCCGGCAAGTCAGGAAGCCAGGTTCTGTTGCTGAGCTCAAAAAGAGTTCAACTATGTCATGGACATTAGTCTGTACTTTGACAATTTATGGGGAAAAGGATAGGTGAGCTGCCGACCAAATCCCTTCATTAAAAATTGCATGAAGACTGGTTCCAGGACAGTTTTCTTTTTCTCCTGTATGTTTCTGCAGTTTTTTTCATCATTTCCAAAGTTGAATCTGGAACCCTCTCCTTAAGAATTCCTGGTTCTGGACTTCCCTGGTGGCGCAGTGGTTAAGAACCCGCCTGCCAATGCAGGGAACACGGGTTCGATATCTGGTCCGGGAAGATCCCACATGCTGTGGGGCAACTAAGCCCCTGTGCCACAACTACTGAGCCTGCGCTCTAGAGCCTGTGCACCGCAATTATTGAGCCCACACGCTGCAACTACTGAAGCCCATGCTCTGGGGCCCGCGTGCCACAACTACTGAAGCCTGTGCTCCTAGAGCCCGTGCTCCGCAACAGGAGAAGCCACTGCAGTGAGAAGCCCGTGCACCGCAACAAAGAGTAGCCCCTGCTCACCACAACTAGAGAAAGCCCTGTGCACAGCAACGAAGACCCAATGCAGCCAAAAAAATTTTTTAATAAAAATTAAAAATTAGATTGAAAAAAAGGGTTCCTGGTTCTTAGGAGAAACAAAGATATCACAGAAGAGTCCTCTTTGCTCTTTCTGCAATACCCTCCCCTCAGTTGACAGTTCAAATAAAGTTTCTGAAACTATCTAACGTAGCTTATAAGACTGCAAAAGCCCCATATTTAGTAATGTCTGATTGAAGTCTTAATAATTTAAGTAATGTTCTAAAATTTATTATTGTAAAATATTTACTCCACATAGTTCTCATTTGAAAAACTAGTAACTGCTTTAACCACAGGATTGCATTGTTCTTCAAGTTTGGGAAAGCATTTCAGTTTGACTTACTGGACTGTAAACCTTGGGTGCTAACCTTGCCTGGTAATGAAACATCGTTTCTTCCTAGTGCAACTTAATGGAAAGTCTCTTCGTGTTCCTCAGCAGACAACTGCTCTAAATGTACTGGAGGTATAGTCTCGTTTTCTAGAGAGGGAAACAGGAAAAACACCACTGCTGCCGCCCCACCCCTGTTCTCCAAAAGCAAATGCACCCGCCTCTCTTGTCTGCTGTACTTTTTTACCCTTCAGGTTTATCAAGTAATTTTTTTCTTTTTAAGATTATGAAGAATGCTTAATGTTATAAAAGTTACTTGGATGGCTTTGAAATCAGGGTTACAAAATACGTTTTAAAGGCATAGCAGTAATCTTGAGTGAGTGTTTGGAAGAGGGGCTAGATCACGTGGCAAGTCTGGCAGCAATCATTTCTTCACTCCTGCCCCGTTTTTCCTAAGCAAATACACTTAGGGTGCTCCTCAGCGGTAGTGTAGGTGAAGGATTGTCTCCAAAAAGAGATTGGCAGCTTTAATTTGCTTGATATGTGCAATCATAGTCCGTGTTAAATTCAAAATGCTTGTCCAATCAAGGATTCAATATAGAAAAGAGGCAGTAACAAGCATGCTGCACGCTGTAATAAAGAAATCTGCTGATTGAAAACAGTTTATATATTTTGGAAATGAAATATTAGGGAATGTAATTGGTAAGAAAGAAAAGGATAGGGCTTCATAAATAATGGGAAATAGAGCATATTTTTTACTGATAGTACTAACTCGATTTAATAACATTTTGGTGTTGGATTTTTATATGCTAGAAAATAAGAAAGGTGAGTCCTTTCTTGTTACTCTAAATGTCATGATTAATGGAGTGACCTTTTTTATTTTTGTTTTCATAGAGAGCAGCTCTTTTGGGTTGAATCCGAGGTAACAGTGGGTGATGGGCTCCAGTTCTTTAAGAACTTTCACAGGACATCTTTCTTTTGTTTTCTCATCTAAGAAGACTAGATATAATTTTTTTTAAGTTACAAGTGCTACATGAATGTATTTTTGTGGTAAAAGATCCCAACAGTAGAGAAGTGTATAGAGCGAATAATGGTCCCCCATCCTCTGCTCCACCCCCATTCCCCTCCCTGAGGTTACCTCACTGGTTCTGTGGGCATCCTTCCAGCATCTTCATACATAGCTATCTGGATAGATTCATATGCAGATCATTTGAGGGGCAGTCTCATTAAGAAATTGGATTTTGCTGTTCATGTCATTCTCAAGCTATTTTCTGCACAGATATAAATCTATGTATAGAATCACAGCCTGGAGGGCTGATATTCGCAGCTCTGCACTAGAAACGTGTTGTCGATATGGACACCAACAGCTGTGTGTTGGGGTGGTTAGCGGAGACCCTCTTCACCAAGCTCCACCCCAGGTCACAAGCATCCCTCTTGGGGCTCCCTCACTCAGGTGGCCAGTATCCAGCTTTTCTCTCTGAGGAATAAAACCTTCAATAACTTGAACTTAAACCTCAACTATTTACCCTTAACAGTACCTTTACCTGTCTTCTGTTATATTTACCTTTTCCCCTATTTTTTTTTTAGTTCCTTTCCCCATTAATTTAAAATCCTACCTTTAGACTTAGCACTAGTAATCTCATTTTATATAAAAATCCAACTATTCACAAAGTTCTAACTAGAAGTGTTCACTGTGCCATATTGGTGTGTGTTCATAATGATGGGATGTGATGTAAAGGAGACTTATAGAATATAATTTGTTATTAATATGTGCTATTGTATTAACATTTTAACAGTCGGTCTACCATCCTTTATTACCTTTCATTAACCATCATGTTGAGGTAACCAAAATACCTGGTTCCCCACATCCATTCTAAATAAACTGGACTTTACTATGTAAAAAAAATGAAATTACTAAAAAGAGTTAAGTACCACGTTTAAAAAATTAAGTGTTTGCCGTAAGAAGAATAATCCATTGTCTTGCTAAGTTCTTTTGGTGTGGGACTGCATTTTTCCTCCAAGCATCAAGCCTAGTGTGCTGGTGATGAAGAGGGGAACACTAGAATGGTGTGAAGTCACAGATGAGAAAGCAGGCAGCCCGCCCCCCGGGAAGGCTCTCACAACAGAGTTCATCCCTGCAGGGAGGAGTTGAACCAGAATGCCATGCGCTTCTATGCTGGGAACAGGGCTCCCTGAACTTTTTTGACTTCATACTCGAGCATTTTTTTTTAACCAAAATCTCTGACCTTATATATTTAATTATAGATATGTAGGTCATCTGAAAGAGCATGAGTATGCTCCCCCTGTGTAATGTATCCTATGGAACAAACACAAAAGATAAATTCTTAAGTGGAGAAGGATGAGAAACTTTTTTAAATATGGGTATGGTATCTTCAATCCAGGCCTTTTTTCCCAAGAATCTTTTAAAAGACCATTTTGAGAGGTTTCATTTAGTTAAAACTAGTTTGAGTTAAAGCCACTTAACTGGGCAAACAGAAACTTGACTGTGTCCCACTGTGGGGAAAGCGGACCAGCCTGTAAGGGCCCTTCTGTCAAGCCCTTGCCTGTGGAACAGGATGAGACAGACGAAGACAAGAGAAGAGACCCCTTGACATTCCAGCCACACGTGCAGCATCTGAAACTCAGACCAAGCAAGGTGCAGCCATTGTCCACCCAAACAGTAAATATTAAGGTCTTTGTTTTAGATTTTTGAAAATAAAAGAGAAATGTCCTTCATTTCTCCCCATAGGTAATAGAACACGAGCATTTGGGGTGCCACAGGCACGCAAACCCCCGTATGCATAGATTAGCCCAAGAGGTTCATGACCATCGTAGCCATCCTGTGACTTCAACATGTGCCTTTTCTGGTCATCAGAGCTCAGTGTGGCACCCTCTCCACTGTGTGATGCCCCACAGCTGGGAAGAGAGTCTCCATCTGCTCTGAACCCTCCCTTCTACAATTCAGTACACCCCATAATGCACAGGACACTTAAGCCCAGACTGTCGTGCTTGTGGGCCTCGGGGGAGTGAAACCAGAGTGCCTGTCTTTATCTGCTGCTCATCAAAACTGTGAAAAGGTGTGGCTTGATGCGCAAAATGCTCTCAGCTTCTACCAGAGTATATTCAGATTGGTGGTTTTATTATCTCCAGTGAGATACAGCAGTGGTGACAGGTTCACTGTAGTATGTTCACCGCGCCCTTAGCGTTACCTCGCTACTCTAATACATGGACCAAGGTATTATTCAGGATTTGAAAGAGAGTTGGAGGGATTTCATGAAAAAAGGAAATCTATCATGTAGGCAATACTCAGGATATAATTTTTAAAGTTACTAGAACCTGAAAGTGTGCTGAAGATAAAATATTCAGAAGAACTTAGAGAATATTATGAGCTGGTATCAGGTCTCCAGCAAGACTTCTGATGGTGGTGAATTTTCTGACTTTGGAAAGGACCCTCCCTTCTGCTTGCAAAGCTCTGTGGCAAGTCCATGAACTGGGGGTGCATGTCCATAGCCCAGCCCAGATGCTTTCCTTTCTGCTTCCCTCTATCCCCTTGGCTCTCTCATCTCTTTCTGAGCACCTGCTCTTGTTGGACCACCGCTGTCCCTCGAGTTTTAGTAGAGTTCTCTATCAGGAACCATACTGGACTGAAAGGGGAATTTGTTATGAGGATCCAGAGACTCTCAGACCCCAAGGCCAGAAAGGCAGCTGGCCCAGAGGCTAGGTGGCCACCTGGCCTACTCCCCACGTGCATCTTGGCTCCTGTCTTGCACAACAGCTCGGTCCCTTTCTCTCCTGACTTAGAGGGACTTTCTGTCAGTCTCTCAGTCTTTCCTGAGAAACCAAGGCGTCTATAAAAACAAGTAGGCTTCCAGGGTTAGTCCCACTTTCCTTTCAACAACAGTTAGCCTGTCTGTTGACACTTAGCTGGCATAGTTGACAGGGTTCTCAGTTCCTCATCATTTTTGCTTCCATCACCCAGTTCTGGCTTGAATATTAGAGAAGGGACCCTAGACAAAGAAACTTGGACTTGGCCTGAGGAAGATATGGGTGAGGTCTGCTCATGGATCTGGTGGAATCTGTAATCATAACGAGAAACTTCTTACAAGTTTTATACCTGGATCCGAGCCTTCCGAGTTGAGGCCTATCTTGGCCTCTGTCCTGACACATGTGGAGGGTCTTCCCTTTTTCTGAAGATCTCCAAAGAATGTAGAGCCTGCAGTAGCCTGCTCCCTCTCCAGCCTCTTCCATTCACCTGAAGTATGTTCATCCACCAAATAGAAAGGCAGGCTCTCCCCTCTGATCATTCCGAACTGGCTTCTCCATGATCTCCTCAGTCAGGAGTCCTCCCTGGGAGCCACTGACCCAAAGCAAAGCTACATGTCCCGTTTTCCTCACCAGACCCAGGCGCACCCCAGCTAGGCTGCTGTTTCCTGTTCTTGGGGACGCCTCTAGTTCTCAGCCCATTTCAGAGCAAAGATGTCATGAATTCAGGGTTTGAATTATTTTTCCCAGCCCCATATTCTCTTGAGTAGCTCACTGTTCATCATCGTTCATCTTTCCTTTTTTCCCGTTAAATCCCCACCCACCTAGGAAAGTGGGTATTTCTTTTTTTTTTTTTTTAAGAAAAATAGCCACTTAACAGTTGAATGACAGGAAGAATTCTCACCCTGAGGAGGAGTCTTGGTATTTATTGGACACATGTGAAGAGTGAGCCTGTCTAACAGAGGGGTGGTTATCCTTCGTGAGTGCACTCAGGACAGTGGTTCCAAACCAGGGATGATTTTTGCCTTCCAGGGGATGTTTGGCAAAATCTGGAGACATGTTTGATTGTCACAACTCCGGGGAAGGGTGCTACTGGCATCTACTGGGTAGAGGCCAGGGATGCTGGTGAACATCCTACAATAGACACAGGATGGCCCTCACAGCAGAGAATTAACCACAATGTCAGCAAGTTAAGAAATCCTAAGTTAGGGCTAGTGAGATGGACGTGGGTGGGTGAGCTGCTGAGGAAGGTCTGGGGCCATTGTGCTAAATGCTGAGGAGACCCTAGATAGTATTTTGTCAAGTCAAAGGCCACCAGGAGAAGTAAACACAATGATGATCTTCTGGGCATGATGAAAGCAGCCTCGGTCTTTGGGTCACTGATTTTATAGAAAGGCAGCTGTGTTCCCTTGCTGTAGAACAGCGGTTTTCAGACTTGGGGTCTGGGGACTCCTTTACATGCTTAAAAAGTATTGAGGGCCCTAAAGTCACTCTAAAATAACAATAATAAACTCAAGTATGTCAACACAGAAACCTATTTTATGAAAATAACTATATCCCCCCACCCAAAACAAAATTGTGAGAAAAGAGCAGCATTTTGGATGTTGGCAAATCTATTTAATATCTGGCTTAACAGAAGACAGCTGATTTCAAATATATACTTCTGCATTCAGTCCATGGCAGCGCCATACATCATGGAGCCGCTGGAAACCCCACCGTAGACTCAGAGTGAGAGTGAAAAACACAAATAAGGTCTGAGTATAATTTTGAAAAAATTTTGACCTCAAGGACCCCTGAAAGGGGCTCAAGTCACCCCAGCCCCCAGGAGTACCTGGCCCACACTTTAAGAACAGTTGCTCTAGAATGAGGGGGTCTGTGAACCTGAATGGGAAAAAAAAATTTAGCCTTCCTTTCAATTATGCATGGAGACCTCAAACTACAGTGGTATCAGTAGCAGGATCTATGATGTTGTCACCAACAGAAGTCAGGGATATTTTCAGATGACGTTACAGTTGCTGCAGACACCTAAAATATAATTTTATACTCATCATTGCTTTGAAATTGCAGTCATTACAGCATTAGATCTTGTTGTTAATGTTAATAAGAAAGTACATACACTACTTACCATAAATATGTTCTTTAAATATTTTGATAAATGTATTTCAGTGTAATTGCGTTCCTTTGTAATCCTATGTGTGTTATTAAACCTATTTGAAAACATTCTGAGGCGGGGTTTATTTAGTAGACTGCCAAAGAGGTCGTTGGTATGAAAGTACTTAAGAAGCCTTGCCCTAGCGAGTTACACAGCCAAAAAAGCATCACTAGGCCATTTTGGGGAAGTGATCTGGCCCAAAAGCAAGCTGAAATTGGGATGTGTTCCAAGAAAGCAAGTTCCAGCACCGCTGTTGTCAGCCTCTATATGGACCGCTGCCATTCCAGGTCCTCACGGGAAACAGGGTTCAACAGTTTTCAAGAAAGAGGTCAGCATCCTGAATTTGAGAAACTTTACAAAAGTTTCCTTTAAAAGTTCCCATAATTCACGTGATCAACTTCAGCCTTCTCAGCAAACTCGGCTACCCTAAGAGTTCCAGACAGCCAAGGGTTTCCTGCCACTGTGACACATTAATAAAGCTTCCCAAAATTCCTGGACAGGCACAGACAGGGGCAAAAATGATTGCTTCTGAGAAGGGGCCTGGGGTGGATGGGAGACTTTTTGTTGGTTGGTTGGTTCTTGAATCTCGTCCGTTAAAAATGCACATAATTTCTCATATCAAAAATTCAGTTTGGCTACTTACCAAAAGCAGTCCCTTTTCCCATAGCGTTCCCCTTCCCCAGACGTCAAAAGCAGCCACTCGTAACTCATCCTGCTGCCGCTGCTAGTGTTTCCTCCTTATCTCTGAACAGCTGGCACAGAGTGCAGTATCTGGTCGCTTCCTACAGTGGACAGCTCCCACCCCCACCACACACGCCGCCTCCTGCTCCCTCCCCCACCCCACGCTCACAAGGCAGTTATCAGGATTCTGACAGCTCAGCAGTCAGTATTTATACATACCAGACCTTCTCCTGGTTATCTAAACCTGCTCTTAATCCAGTTCAAACATACCCGGTATTCTGGGCCGATGGCTGTCATGGCCTGATGCACAGCTGTTATCCTGGGGCGCTCCCCTTACCCTCATCTGGGCATCGCCTTCACTTAGCACTTATTTCAGAGTGCTCGTGTCCTACATTCTGGTAACTGCTCCTCTTTTGGGGAGAGGTAGAGTAAGTATCTCTTCCAGTAGCTTCTGAGAAAGCGTCCATGGCAGATAAAGTGTTGAGACCTTGCTTGTCTTAAAATGTTCTTAATCTGCCCCATACCGAATCAATAGTTAGAGAATTCTAGGCTGGAACTCAGTTTCCTTCACAATTTTGGAAACATTATTCTTCTGTCTTTTTTGAAAGCCTTTTAGATTCCTAATCCTTTCTATGTGACCTTCTTAAATCGCTGGTTCCTGTTTAGAAACTTGTAGCATCTCCCGTGCGCCTAGTCATGGCCACATTCACGATGGTGTGTCTTGGTCTCGAGCAGTTTTCACTCCTGCTGCTGGGCACTTTCCATCTGAAAAGGCAAGCCCTCCAGTTCTGGGAAATTTTCTTGAATTTCTTCTTTGATTACCTCCTCATCATTTCCAGTTAAGTTTTTTCTTTCTGCTATTATGCTTTCAATTTCTAAGAACTTTTCCTTCTTCCCCAAGTGTTCTTGTTTCACGGATGAAATATGTCAGTAACTGGAGTGTTTTTTCTCGTGGGCTGGTCGATTCCCCAGAGTAGACTTTTCCAGTCTCCTACGTTGGGCAGGGGTGGGAGGGGAGGGATGAGGCTGGCTGCCAGCATCTGGGAGGAAAGGGAACTCAGGGTCTCAACATCCAGTATAGGCCCATTGTCCCCTTCATTTCAGAGACCCTCACTAGAGAATAAGCCTTCTGCCAGAATGAAGGTGGATATCTGGGGCCTGTTTCTGAAACCTACTTCAGCCAATTTTCTAAGGGCACCCTTCAACTGTTCTTCTAGAGATAATCTTGGGACACCAGTTCACAAGCCCTTGGGAGTTCTGTGGAATGAACCAGGTTCCTTTTCAACTCTCCCTACTGCCTGCCTAGAATTCTGCCTTCTAAGATCTGTTAAGTAAATTGCCTCTTGTCCTTCTGTTTTCTGACTTTTGCTTTCGGCACCTCCATTCCTGTTTTCCTCTTCCTTGGAGTTGATTATGCCTGTAAAAAAATCCCTTACTGTAATTTTAGTGGAGATTTAGGAGTTCATGGAGCTAAATATATGTATTTAGTGTGCCACCTTTAACCAGAAATTTGGGAGTTTTCATTGCATGCCTTTTTGTGCAGTTTGAATTTTGTCCATATTTATGTTCTAAGAATTCAAAATATAAATATTTGGGAAATTCCCTGGTGGTCCAGTGGATAGGATTCTGTGTTGTCACTGCTGTGGCCCGCATTCAATCCCTGGTCGGGGAACTAAGAACCCACAAGCCGCGTGGCACGGCCATAGATAGATAGATATAGATAGATATATAGATATAGATAGATACATATTTGTAAACAAAGCTTCCTTCTTTGTTCTTTATTACAGTTAAGAAAGATATTTCCACTTAAATCTGTACTACCATTTGAACATTCACGAAATCCAAAGGCCTCAAAATATGGAATAGAGGAGGTTGGCAGAGGTCTTTGTGTGCCCTCTTAGCTCATATTCCACGTGGGTCAGATACGATGGGAAGTAGTTCTTTCTGCGTCTTCTTTCCTTTTTGATTAGATTTTAGATGAGACCCATAATTCAAAGTATAGTATAGTACTAAGTATGCAAATAGTAACAATAATAGTTAACATTTATTGAATACACTGAGCCCCAGATACTGTGGTAAGCGTGTTCTGTGTTTTAACTTAATTCCCGGAACAAACTTATGAAGTAGGCACTACTGTTATCCCTATGTTACAGATGAGAAGATGGAAGTACAAAGATGTTAAGAAACCTGCTCAAGGTAACATAGCAAGTTGATGGCAGAGTCAGGATTCAAACCCAAACAGTCTAGCTGTAGAGCACATTTTAAACTTAACTACTTATGTGCACAATACTAATGGTTTGTAAATCATGTGAATAACTAAAAGCACTGTCCCCAACTTTGTTGCACATGTTCCCAAACTTCCTTAATGGACCAATTGCCATAACTTCACCAACTTATAGCTCTTTTTTCCACATAAAACTTGCCAAAATGTCACTAGACTAAGGGAAAAAATTCTTCACTATCTACCTCAAATAAAATATTATTAGCAGAGAACTGGTTGGTATTAAGATAATTGCATAAAACTTGATTTTCATTGCATGAAAAGGATGTAAATTGGCCACTTACCCTAAAATAGTACTAGAGAATGCAAGTGATAAAACATGTCAGTATTCCTCTTTTTCCCTTTATTAATAATTGAGGGATACTTTAAAAATCATAAAAGATTACATAAGAGCTTTAGAAGAATTCAGATTTTCTTTACTAGCCAGTCATGTTCATTTTTATAAAACTGACATCACTGTTAAACCATTTTTACCTCAGGTTAAAATTTGACTGACCTTTTCTGTTACTGAGTCATACCAGGTCACTGAAACCTAAAATAAGTATGTTCTAAGCATTGGGCAACCATCATAACATATTTAGAGCCAAGATCCACTCAAGACACGTTGACTTCTTGTATGTCACCACCGAGATGGCCAACACGTGCATCAGTAATGTCCCCATGTTCTCATTAGCTCTCCAAGAAGGGAAGGATGCCAGGAAGATGTGCAGAAGTAAATTCAATGGACTCTCTTTGGTCCAGAGTTATGGCTGTTGTTCTATATGTCAGCCTGTTTGTTGCTAACATTTTTTTTTTCTGCAATAACCTATTTTGCGATTTGACTTGACCCATGGTTCATCTGAATCCAGGCAATTACACTTATAGTAAAGGTTCTGCTGTCCAGTTTTTCTCCATCCTGAGGAATGTCAGGAGGCGAGTATTCTGCATCTAAAGGGAACATGAAAAATAAAAATGGAAACACCTGGAGAGTGCTTTCACTCACATTAATCTGCTGCTCTTAGTGATGAGGCTCTGCTCTGCACGTGGCCTCAGAGCAGGAATTAAGAGTCAGACTGAGTGATGCTGCCTTGGTGTTCAGGTAGAAAGGCCTCATTGGCAAGGATAATAAAATGTACTGACTTCAATTACAAGGGGAATTTTGCCCGTTGAGTTTGAGTTGGGGAAATGACCTACAAATCACTAATATCCACGCATTGTGGAAGAGATTTGGACCCTGTATTTTCCCATATTTCCCCCTTATTAGATGGTAATTTTCCTTTAGGGATTTGGGTTTCTCGAGGTATGCATTGATAGGGAGATGGAAAGAGAGAGTAATGAATTAAAATCATTTTATGGTAAGTGTCTGTGCCTTTTCAACTATACGCTTCTCTTTGTAGAACTCTAAGTCAGGAAAATCATTCAGGTGAAGACTATGCATTTTGATGTTAACAGATTCCACTCTTATAGACAGACAACCAGTTAACAACATGAAATGAGACAGTGATGGTTTTCGAAATGAAATAATGTTTGATGTAACCTCGGGTTTCTCTCTGAACTTTGGCCACATTGTTAGAAAAGCTAGGAGGAGGGGAGCAGCTCTGTCAAGCACAGAATTACACACGTGGAAAAAAAATTAATCTAACTACTAAGGGAGAAGCCTATGTTCTCTTGCATGATATTTAGCAGCAAGAGCAAGGAGAGGGCTGTTTCTTTCTTTGTGTAATGTGCAGTAGTTACAATAAACACAAGATTTCCAAATCTCAGAGGACTCTCTTGACAGTTGCTTGATAACAGCTTTTTTCATTCCATAGTTTTGACAGTTTGTGTGTGTTGCCATATCTAGTGTAAACTAAAACATCACTGTCATTCTGTTTTTCTTTTGTATGTGGCTTCTTTTTTTTTTTTTCATCTTTAGGATAATGAAAAAGATGGGCTTTTCACTTGTAGACTAGAGTAAGGCAAGGTGTGTGTGGAGATTAGCGTGTGTTTATGAGTTCTGAAAGATTCGAGTTGACAGCAGAACACTGCTTTAAATAATTTTTTTTCTCCATATTGCTTCAGTAAAAGTGTAAGTGGGATGTGTAAGTTTTCTCTTAATCTTTTGTTAAATAGCAAATCTTAAGCATCTGTGTGGGTACCTATATTTATCTGTGGTTATTGAAAGTGAATGAATACAATAAATATCTGTAGCGCTCCTGGCTGTGCAGCCTTTGAGAAATGGAAAGCATTCTGTTCCTTGTCGTCTGAGAGGGCCTTGCCCTGCTCCTCCTTGGTACTTTCAGTCCCCGCGTATGCTTCCCATCAGCTGGTGGATCCCCCATCCCACCTGCTTCTGCCAAGTTCATAGCTAAATGAAGTCATCAGTTTGTTTTAGAAACAACAGGGTTTCAGTTGTTGTTTGTTTATCTGATCTTTGTTTTTCTGGAGGAACTCTAGAAATCAAACTGCATCAGCACCATTTGCAAGGCTGCAGGAGAGACAGCAGACCAGGAGCACATGCCAGGGTCATGATGGTCTTTACTCATCAGATGCAAACTCTCAGATTCTTCAGATTCAGGAAGGGGTCCCATACCTGGGATACCTTCCCCCCTCCAGCCCTGATAACCTTTTATGTGTAGAAACCTCGTGAGGTTATTTTGCCATCAAACCAAATTTTGCTGTAGCGTAGCAAAGCTCCCGATGCCGTCACCTGGCATGTTACAGACAAATTCCAATTACTTTTCTACTTCGAGCTATTGTTAAACACTACAAGCTAGCTGACAGTAAAATTATAAATACAGGTGTTGTCACACTACACTATAATCAGAATTTTAATTTGAATTTTCATTTGTAAAGCCTTTTTTTCCCACATGAAAATGGGAATAGAATTAGTTTTATTGACAGTAAAAAGACATTTTGAAAGCTTCCCAAATCATTACCTGTATTTAGCAGGAGGCAAAATTGTGTATGTCCATGTAAAAAGAAGAGTTTTATTATCACATATTTACTCATTATATTTGGTGGTAAATAAAACGGGGAAGACATGTTTGACAAATGATTGATGGAACTCACTAGGTTTTTGCTTCATCGGAACAATAGACAGACATAAATATATATTTTGCTTTTGTTTTGTTCTGCTATTCCTAATGCAGACCTGCAGACAAAATCTTCTTCCAGCAAATTAAGTACAGCCTGTTGGGAGTCTGCATGCCATGCTCAACTTTTTATTTGGCAATTTTCTCTTCCCCATATTCATCATCTGTGGTGCTCTTTTTTCCCCCTTTGCGTGGTGGTTGGAGTGGGTTCCCCCTTCTCAAGTCCCTTTTTTTTTTCCTCAAGGCATTTAGTGTCGTGTCTGCCAGATTTCAGTGATGAGCAGCGAATTGCTTTTAAAGTGGGCATTATGCCAGTTCAGCAGCACAATGGAAAACCAATCTTCCACCATTCTACTTCTGATGCTGTTATTGTAGCGTTTTAGGTAACTGCTGCCACAAAAAAAGAACAAGAAAGGAAAAAAAAGATGTGCTCAATTGCTACCAGTTAGTCAAGTTAAATCCAGAGTAGCATTAAAATTACTCTGAAAACTGTTTGTCAGAGGTCATGTGCCGTCTGTGGCTGCCGTGCATAGGATAGATGTTCTGTTCTGGTGGGGTTTTTCCCTTTATTATTACTGTGACTGACCAGCTCTCTAAATAGCCCTTCACTACCTGTTTACTTATTGTCTTCACCTCCCTGTTGAAAAAAAATGTGTCAAACAGAAATGCTGAAAAGTTTCTTTAAAGTGCTGGAAATAGCAGGAGAGTGAGTTGTTCGGGGTGCTAGAGTTTGTACAGTGTGAAAGCAAAAAAAAAAAAAAAGTGGGGGGAGAGCAAGAACATAATTCTCTGGTTTCTATAGCAAGATTACTGTTTTCTTCTTTTTATCTTCACTTTTCAACCACTGGGTTCACTGTTCTACTTTTTTTCTTAATAGCACAAATGGAATTTATCCTCTCTCCATCTCGAGTCCCTCCCCCCCTCCACTGGCTTTGCTTGTGAATGAAAGGGACTCCCACTATGACTACAGGACAGATGGCAGCTGTATATGTTGTATTTGATGTATTTTGAAGTGAACCATATTTTTAAATTCAAGGCCAACGGATGGGCTATTTTGAGGGTGGCAGTAACACTATACTTAAAGCCTGCTCCACTTCCACAGAATTTATTTAGACTTTTAAAACTGCATAAATAAATAACCTATAATCTGTGCTCAAAATAATTGAGTTGTGATCTATTAGATGTATTGCAAAAATAATAAAAGCAACTCAGGTTTCTGGACTGCCTTTCTTCTAAAGAATGTATGTTTATTTATCTTTATACTATCTCTAATGGATTTTTCTCTCCATATCTATTATATCATCAGACTCTAAGCCTTATGAAGACAGGCATTTTTAAAATTTATTATTTTGTTTGTTATATTCCACATAAGAGTAAAATCATATGGTCTTTCGCCATCTGACTTATTTCACTTAGCATAATACCCTCAAGATCCATCCATGTTGTTGCAAATGGCAAGATTTTGCCCTTTTTTATGGCTGAGTAGTATTCCATTGTATATATATACACCACATCTTCTTTCTCCATTCATCCATTGATGGTTGTTTCCTTGTCTTTCTTGGCTATTGTAAATAATGCTGTGATGAACATAAGGGTGCATATATCTTTTTGTATTCTTTTCGTATTCTTTGGGTAAATAGAAGTGAGATAGCTGGATCATATGGTACTTCTATTGTTAATTTTTTGAGGAATCTCCATACTGTCTTCCATGGTGGCTAAGGCAGGCTTTTTTTTTTTTTTTTTTTTTTTTTGCGGTATGCGGGCCTCTCACTGTTGTGGCCTCTCCCGTTGCGGAGCACAGGCTCCGGACGCGCAGGCTCAGCGGCCATGGTTCACAGGCCCAGCTGCTCCGCGGCATGTGGGATCTTCCCGGACCGGGGCATGAACCCGTGTCCCCTGCATCGGCAGGCGGACTCTCAACCACTGCGCCACCAGGGAAGCCCAAAGGCAGGCATTTTTGTCCGTCTTGTTCATTCCTGTATCCCCAGGGCTTAGAACAGTTATCTGGCACATAGTAGGCACTCAATAAATATTTATTGAATGAGTTAATAATCCATGTTTCTCCTGTGGGTTCATAGAATTGTAGTGTATTTATTTATTCATATTTTTTAAAATCCAGCTAGAATGTCAAACTGTGCTCCTGAAGTATAGCAGTCATACTGATTTAGTCTTTGATTCCTTCCTTCACCCCTACCCCATCCCAAATTGTGCTTGACACCCTGTGGGTACTCAATAAATATTTGTTGAATGAACAAGTGGAGAGGCCCAAACACGGGTAATTTGCCAGTGGGGGATGTCGTCATTTGGTTGTAGAGATGAAGATAGACGAACGCTCCACCTGTCAAGAGTCTCCGAGTTCTCAGCTTTATGTTAGTCCAGAGTTCTTTACCTGGTATCATGGTTTTCTGGGCTTGTAGTCAAGCATGTTTCAGATTCATATTTTCCCCAGTTTCTAGTTTAACATTCAATGTTAGCTAAAGCATTCAAGAAAAGGCCCTGATAATGATGCGGTCAGTATTCGTAAGCAGCCCATCCGTTAGTGCCATCTAAATGAAGACATTGCATGCTCTCCAGTGTGAGTGGTCCTGTCTTAACGTGGGAAGGAGGCTGCCCTGCATAGTGGGATGCATCCGTGCTAGCAGTTACATCTCCCTCTGCACCATTTACCTTTTCTGTGGAATTGTGGTTGAGATATTCTGTCATTCCGTCACATCCTCCACTACCTGCCTCCCTGGAACTCCCCACTTCCATCTGCGAAGTGAGGGAAATGAGGGCCTAGAGGCTGCTTAACGAGGTCAGAGGGTTCAGAGAATTCAGTGACTTAATCACAAACTGTACCGTGTAAGAGACACACCGCTCTCCCTTTTAATCATTGAGTCTTAAATGTGACATAGTTTTAAATGGATAGCAACAATTTGCAAATCAGTCAGACCCATTTTGTAATTAGCTTTGGACTAAGCATTAAAAAGTATACATTGAGGATTGTGATAGTAAAAATGCAGAGCAGTGTGTGTATTGTTTGTTGACATGGAGGTAGTGAGTGTCTCTCACTACTAACAGATTCTCTCAAAAGAATGCCTTGATAGAAGCCTTTTTTTTTAAGGAGCATATAAAAGGACTTTCTTAAGTTTTACCACAAAAAAGAACCTGAGAATGTGCAATAGAACTTGTTAGTGGCTTTATTTGAGAAGCATCTGGAATGTGCAATAGAACTTCCCTGATGTGCTCGTTCCATCTTTTTTTCTCTAATCATTTGACCTTCATCCAAGAAGAACCAAAGAACACACTGAGATAAGAATTCATATTTTTATTAGAGCAGATTTTATTAGAGCAGATTTTAGATCTATAAAGTGAACCATTTGGCCTTACATGCCCTGGCATCAGCATTGTACCCCGGGGGGAAGATGAGCATGTTCGTTCTAGCATCCTGCATCAACATGGGCTAAGACTTTCAGTTGCCTGGGCCAAAGATGGGAAATCTTCCGTAAGAGTGCTGAGGCGAACTTGTGCATTTCTAAATCTCAATCATGCAGGCTGGGGGGTAGGAGAGTGCGAGTTACTCTTTGTGTCCCTCCACACTTGAGTTTAGAGGAAAGAGCACGAGCCTTGCAAAAAGCTTCCTGGTCCAGTTTCCTCATGGGTATCGTGTCTCCTCTGTTTAACTTATGGCGTTGTTTTCATTGTAGCTGCTTAGCATCGCCATTGTGGCCATGGACAATTCAGAAACAAATGGGCATGGCTGTGTTCCACTAAAACTTTATTGATAGAAACAAGTGGCAGCCTGGGTTTGGCCTTCAGGCCATAGTTGGCTAACCCTTGCCCTATAATAATGAAAGGTATAAAACATAAAATACCAAAAATTTTTTGACTGCTTCTAGTAAAGAACCCCATTTGGGAGTCAGCCAGTATGGTCAGTGCTTGGCCACCCTTGTGAGGAAGAAGCCTAAAGGGACTCTGTCTTTCAAGAGAAAGGCTTCTGTAATTTTTAGGTCACACTTCCCAAATTCTTGCCAAATTCTATAGGGAGAATTTACATTCCATTCAGCTTGTGTTTGTCAGTAGCTTCACTTAGGCCACCTAGTCTCACAAGAGCCTTTAGCTTTTCTCTAAGAAAATGTTCCTTCCTTAAGACACTCAATTTCCTTAGAGCCTTGATGTAAGTTACGGTAGAGAAAGGATGCCCGTAATAAAATTGCTAAGTAGGCTGGAGCACTGCCACTAGTTACCTCCCCAGGGCAACCCTAGAGTCTTTGATGGGGGAGAAGAGTTGATAGAGAGGGACAACGGCCATCTTGATGACCAACCAGTTAAGGTTTCAAGATATGTGGTCAGTTCTTTTTTTTTTTTTTTTTTTTTAAGTATTTATTTATTTATTTGGCTGTGTCGGGTCTTAGTTGCAGCATATGGGATCTAGTTCCCTGACCCCAGGGATCGAACCCAGGCCCCCTGCATTAGGAGCGTGGAGTCTTAGCCACTGGACCACCAGGGAAATCCCCTATGTGGTCAATTCTGTTGAAACTGGTAGAGAATCCTACTTAAAGAGTGTCACTGTCATATCCTGGAATGGAGTACACCACGGTCTTCAGGGTTCCAAGAGGCAGAATCATATTAGCTTAATGGAAGAACTTATCCCAGAGAAAGTACAGTATATCAGTTCATAGAATTTAAGAAGGTAGAGGTTGCTAATCCTGATACCCTGAAAACATTGGTATTTCAGACTTCATGGTTGGTTCTTTGAGTGGCTGGATTGCTTTAATATTTAGATTGTATCTGTTGAGTCAGAAATTCAAAACCACATCCATTTTACATAAACATAAAATCCAGAGCAGCCAAAAAAAATCTACCTAATACAGAATTTACCTTCTTATATTTTCCTTGGATAACGATTTTGATGTCATTTAACAGTCTGCCTTTGACTTTCTCTTTCTGCTTTTCCTCAGATTTCTTAAGGTCTTAGATTTCCACCCATTCCCTAGGCACGCCACGCTGAGTCAGTTAGCTTAGGCACTTCACACTGAGTGGCAAGTTGGCAAATAATATATTTATTCATGTTTTCCTGTACTCCCGCCATTTGTCCAGGGCAGTGGCCCTCTCTGATAGGCCGATTCTAAGATGGCGCCCCAATGATCCCCGTATCACTCTTGTGCAGTAGCCCTCTTCCTTTGCGTGTGGGCTGGACCAAGTGACAAAAGGGATGGGATATCACTTCTGAGATTAAGTTACAAAAGAATCTGACTTCTCTCTTGAGCACGCACTCCGAGGAAAACCAGCTGCCATGTTGTGAGCTTCCCTGTGGATAAGCTCGCATGATGAGATACTGAAGCCTCAGTCCAACAACCTGAGAGGAATATAT